>NC_135234.1:108268741-108568741 GCF_051348905.1 Ranitomeya variabilis
TTCCATCTGGATGTGGGAGTTTTCTATTTAGCCTTGCTCCTCAGTCATTTCTATGCCGGCCATCAATGTTACCAGAAGCCTTTCTGTTGCATGTTCCTGCTCCTAGACAACTATCAGCTAAGTTGGACTTGTTGTCCTAAGTTTGTTTTGCATTTTTGTTCCAGTTCTCTGTGATTGAATATTTCTGAGGCTGGAAGCTCTTGTGAGCTGAAATTGCCACTCTGATGTCATGAGTTGATATTAGCGTCTTAAAGTAATTTCAGGATGGTATTTTGAAAGGGTTTTCAGCTGACCGTGAAGTTCCCTTTTCTGTCTTCCTACTATCTAGTAAGCGGACCTCAATTTGCTAAACCTATCTTCATACTTCGTGTGTCAATTTCCTCTAAAGTCACCGCCAATATATGTGGGGGCTACTGTCTGCCTTTTGGGGAAAATTTCTCTAGAGGTAAGCCAGGTCTGTATTTTCCTCTGCTAGGGTCAGTCAGTTCTCCGGCTGGCGCTGGGCGTCTAGGGATAAAACGTAGGCACGCTACCCGGCCACTGTTAGTTGTGCGGTAGGTTTAGCTCATGGTCAGCTCGAGTTCCCATCTTCCAAGAGCTAGTCCTTTTGTATGCTTTATTACGTTCTCTTGCCATTGAGAACCATGACAGTTTGGCCGGCCAAGGGTTAAAATAATTGGCAGAAGAAAGGAGAGAAAAGAAGTCTGCAGAGGTTTTTTTTTTTTTTTCCTGAGTTTGCTCATTAGTTGATTCACTAGCATCTCTGCTTACTGCAGCCTTCGTCTCTCTCTCCTTCTAATCCTTGAATGGTTCTGATTTCACCTGATTAATATGGATCCTCAGAGTTTAGCTACAGGTTTGAATAATCTCGCTATGAAGGTTCAAAGCTTACAGGATTTCGTTATTCATGCTCCTACATCTGAACCTAGAATTCCTTTACCTGAATTTTTCTCTGGGGATAGATCTCGCTTCCAGAATTTCAAACATAATTGTAAATTATTTTTGTCTCTGAGATCTCGCTCCGCTGGAGATCCTGCACAGCAGGTCAGGATTGTAATTTCCTTGCTCCGGGGCGACCCTCAGGATTGGGCATTTGCTTTGGCACCAGGGGATCCTGCGTTGCTCAATGTGGATGCGTTTTTCCTGGCTTTGGGGTTGCTTTATGAGGAACCTCATTTAGAAATTCAGGCTGAAAAAGCCTTAATGGCCCTGTCTCAAGGGCAAGATGAGGCTGAAATATACTGCCAAAAATTTCGTAAGTGGTCTGTGCTTACTCAGTGGAATGAGTGCGCCCTGGCGGCGAAATTCAGAGAGGGTCTCTCTGATGCCATTAAAGATGTTATGGTGGGGTTCCCTGTGCCTACAGGTCTGAATGAGTCCATGACAATGGCTATTCAGATTGATCGGCGTTTGCGGGAGCGCAAACCTGTGCACCATTTGGCGGTGTCTACTGAGAAGACGCCAGAGATTATGCAATGTGATAGAATTCTGTCCAGAAGCGAACGACAGAATTTTAGGCGAAAAAATGGGTTATGCTTCTATTGTGGTGATTCAACTCATGTTATATCAGCATGCTCTAAACGTACTAAGAAGGTTGATAAGTCTGTTTCAATTGGCACTTTACAGTCTAAGTTTATTCTATCTGTGACCCTGATTTGCTCTTTATCGTCTATTACCGCGGACGCCTATGTCGACTCTGGCGCCGCTTTGAGTCTTATGGATTGGTCCTTTGCCAAACGCTGTGGGTTTGATTTAGAGCCTCTGGAAGTTCTTATACCTCTGAAGGGTATTGACTCCACGCCATTGGCTAGTAACAAACCACAATACTGGACACAAGTAACTATGCGTATTAATCCGGATCACCAGGAGATTATTCGCTTCCTTGTGTTGTATAATCTACATGATGTGTTGGTGCTTGGATTGCCATGGCTGCAATCTCATAACCCAGTCCTCGACTGGAAAGCAATGTCTGTATTAAGCTGGGGATGTCAGGGGACTCATGGGGACGTACCTTTGGTTTCCATTTCGTCATCTATTCCCTCTGAGATTCCGGAATTTTTATCTGATTATCGTGACGTTTTTGAGGAGCCTAAACTTGGTTCACTACCTCCGCACAGAGATTGCGATTGTACTATAGATCTGATTCCGGGCAGTAAGTTTCCAAAGGGTCGTTTATTTAATCTATCTGTGCCTGAACATGCTGCTATGCGGGAATATATTAAGGAGTCCTTGGAAAAGGGACATATCCGTCCTTCGTCATCTCCCTTAGGAGCCGGTTTTTTCTTTGTATCTAAAAAAGATGGCTCTTTGAGGCCGTGTATTGATTATCGGCTTTTGAATAAAATCACGGTTAAATATCAGTATCCTTTGCCACTGCTTACTGATTTGTTTGCTCGAATAAAGGGGGCCAAGTGGTTCTCTAAGATTGATCTTCGTGGGGCGTGTAATTTGGTGCGAATTAAGCAGGGGGATGAGTGGAAAACCGCATTTAATACGCCTGAGGGCCATTTTGAGTATTTAGTAATGCCTTTTGGTCTTTCAAATGCCCCTTCAGTCTTTCAGTCCTTTATGCATGACATTTTCCGTGATTATTTGGATAAATTTTTGATTGTGTATCTTGATGATATTTTGATTTTTTCGGATGACTGGGACTCTCATGTCCAACAGGTCAGGAGGGTTTTTCAGGTTTTGCGCTCTAATTCCTTGTGTGTAAAGGGTTCTAAGTGTGTTTTTGGGGTTCAAAAGATTTCGTTTTTGGGGTACATTTTTTCCCCCTCTTCCATTGAGATGGACCCTGTCAAGGTTCAGGCTATTTGTGATTGGACGCAACCCTCTTCTCTTAAGAGCCTTCAGAAGTTTTTGGGCTTTGCTAATTTTTATCGTCGATTTATAACTGGTTTTTCTGATGTTGCTAAACCGTTGACTGATTTGACTAAGAAGGGTGCTGATGTTGCTGATTGGTCCCCTGCTGCTGTGGAGGCCTTTCGGGAGCTTAAGCGCCGCTTTTCTTCCGCCCCTGTATTGCGTCAGCCTGATGTTACTCTTCCTTTTCAGGTTGAGGTTGACGCTTCAGAAATCGGAGCTGGGGCGGTTTTGTCGCAGAAAAGTTCCGACTGCTCCGTGATGAGACCTTGTGCGTTCTTTTCCCGTAAATTTTCGCCCGCTGAGCGAAATTATGATATTGGTAATCGGGAGCTCTTGGCTATGAAGTGGGCTTTTGAGGAGTGGCGTCATTGGCTTGAGGGGGCTAGACATCAGGTGGTGGTATTGACCGACCACAAGAATTTGATTTATCTTGAGTCTGCCAGGCGCCTGAATCCTAGACAGGCGCGCTGGTCGTTATTTTTCTCTCGGTTTAATTTTGTGGTTTCTTACCTACCAGGTTCTAAAAATGTGAAGGCGGATGCCCTTTCTAGGAGTTTTGAGCCTGATTCCCCTGGTAATTCTGAACCTACAGGTATCCTTAAGGATGGAGTGATATTATCTGCTGTTTCCCCAGACTTGCGACGGGTCTTGCAGGAGTTTCAGGCGAATAGACCTGATCGTTGCCCGCCTGGTAGAATGTTTGTTCCTGATGATTGGACCAGTAGAGTCATCTCGGAGGTCCATTCTTCTGCGTTAGCAGGTCATCCTGGAATCTTTGGTACCAGGGATTTGGTGGCTAGGTCCTTCTGGTGGCCTTCCCTGTCGCGAGATGTGCGAGGTTTTGTGCAGTCTTGTGATGTTTGTGCTCGGGCCAAGCCTTGTTGTTCTCGGGCTAGTGGATTGTTGTTATCCTTGCCTATTCCGAAGAGGCCTTGGACTCACATCTCCATGGATTTTATTTCTGATCTCCCTGTTTCTCAGAAGATGTCTGTCATCTGGGTGGTGTGTGACCGTTTCTCTAAGATGGTCCATTTGGTTCCCTTGCCCAAATTGCCTTCCTCATCCGAGCTGGTTCCTCTGTTTTTTCAAAATGTGGTGCGCTTGCATGGTATTCCGGAGAATATCGTTTCTGACAGGGGAACCCAATTCGTGTCTAGATTTTGGCGAGCGTTCTGTGCTAGGATGGGCATTGATTTGTCTTTTTCGTCTGCTTTCCATCCTCAGACTAATGGCCAGACCGAGCGAACTAATCAGACCTTGGAGACTTATTTGAGGTGTTTTGTGTCTGCGGATCAGGATGATTGGGTTGCCTTTTTGCCCTTGGCGGAGTTTGCCCTCAATAATCGGGCTAGTTCTGCCACCTTGGTTTCTCCTTTCTTCTGTAATTCGGGGTTTCATCCTCGTTTCTCTTCCGGTCAGGTGGAGTCTTTGGATTGTCCTGGAGTGGATGCTGTGGTGGAGAGGTTGCATCAGATTTGGGGGCATGTGGTGGACAATTTGAAGTTGTCCCAGGAGAAGACTCAGCCTTTTGCCAACCGCCGCCGTCGTGTTGGTCCTCGTCTTTGTGTTGGGGACTTGGTGTGGTTATCTTCTCGTTTTGTCCCTATGAAGGTTTCTTCTCCTAAGTTTAAGCCTCGGTTCATCGGCCCGTACAAGATATTGGAGATTCTTAACCCTGTGTCTTTTCGTTTGGACCTCCCTGCATCTTTTTCTACTCATAATGTCTTCCATCGGTCGTTGTTGCGCAGGTATGAGGTACCGGTTGTGCCTTCCGTTGAGCCTCCTGCTCCGGTGTTGGTTGAGGGTGAGTTGGAGTACGTTGTCGAGAAGATCTTGGACTCCCGTGTTTCCAGATGGAGACTTCAGTATCTGGTCAAGTGGAAGGGCTACGGTCAGGAGGACAACTCTTGGGTGACAGCCTCTGATGTTCATGCCTCCGATTTGGTCCGTGCCTTTCATAGGGCTCATCCTGATCGCCCTGGTGGTTCTGGTGAGGGTTCGGTGCCCCCTCCTTGAGGGGGGGGTACTGTTGTGAATTTGGTTTCTGGGCTCCCTGTTGTGAATTCGGTTTGTGGGCTCCCCCGGTGGTCTGTTATGGTAGTGTCTCTTATGTGCCTTCCTCCATCTCTGATTACCTGTCGCCACCCTCTAGGGGAGTTTCCTATTTAAGGCTGCTTGGCTGTTAGTCACATGCCGGCCAACAATGTGCTAGTAGCATTCTGTTGCATTCACCTGCCTCAAGTTCCAGTTCAGCTAAGTTGAATTTTGTTTCTTGTTTTTGCTATTTTTGTCCAGCTATCTGCAATGTGACTCTTCAGTGCTGGAAGCTCTTGTGGACAGAAAATTACTACTCCAGTGGCATGAGTTGTCACTGGAGTTTAAAGTAATTTCTGGATGGTGTTTTTGAATAGTGATTTTTAGGTCGACCGTGAAGTAACACTTTCCTGTCCTTCTGCTATTTAGTAAGCGGACCTCACTGTGCTAAATCTGCTGTTCATCCTACGTATGTCATTTCCTCTGAACTCACCGTCAATATCTGTGGGGGCCTACTATCATCTTTTGGGGTTCCTCACTGGAGGTAAGGCAGGCCTGTATACTCCTCTTATAGGGGTAGTTAGATCTCCGGCTGGCGCGTGGTGTCTAGGGCATCGTAGGTACATCCCCCGGCTACTGTAAGTGTTGGGTCAGGTTCAGGTCACGGTCGACCTTAGTTTCCATCACCCGAGAGCTAGTCCGTTTTGTATTTTTATTCCCCTGGTCATTGGGGTAACCATAACAGTTTGGCCGGCCAATAAAAAATCTATGTGTTAAAATATGCACTAAAGCAGGAAGGAGGAGAAAAGGTTTTTTTTTTTTTTTTTTTTTTTTTCTGTGTTTGAAAGTGCACCTTAGTTTGATCATTTGTATTCCTTGCTTAAACTGCAGTCTTCAGCCTTTTTTTTTTCTCTCCTCTCCTCTTAACCTCTGAATGCTTGGGTTACACCCATTTGAAACATGGATCCACAGAGTTTAGTTGCAGGTTTGAATAACCTTGCGACAAAAGTACAGAACCTACAAGATTTTGTTATACGTGCTCCAATGTCTGAACCTAAGATTCCTCTGCCCGAATACTTTACCGGAGACAGATCCCGGTTTTTGAGTTTCAGAGAAAATTGCAAATTGTTTTTGTCTCTGAGATCTCACTCTGCTGGTGATCAGACTCAACAAGTTAAAATTGTTATCTCTCTACTGCGCGGCGACCCACAAAGTTGGGCATTTGCATTATCGCCAGGGGATCCTGCGTTGTTGAATGTAGATGCGTTTTTTCAGGCTTTGGGGTTGCTTTATGAGGAACCTAATTTGGAGATTTTGGCTGAGAAAGCCTTGATAGCTCTTTCCCAAGGGCAAGATGAAGCTGAGATATACTGCCAGAAATTCCGTAAATGGTCGGTGCTTACTAAATGGAATGAGTGCGCTTTAGCAGCTAATTTCAGAGAAGGTCTCTCTGATGCCGTGAAGGATGTCATGGTGGGGTTCCCTGTGCCTACAGGTCTGAATGATGCCATGAAATTGGCTATCCAGATTGATCGGCGTTTGCGGGAGCGCAAATCTGTGCACCATATGGCGGGGTCTTCTGAGGAAAAATCTGTGCACCATATGGCGGTATCTTCTGAGCAAAAACCTGTGCACCATATGGCGGTGTCTTCTGAGCAAAGACCTGTGCACCATTTGGCGGTGACCTCTGAAAAGGCATTAGAGCATATGCAATGCGATCGTGTTTTGTCTAGAGGCGAACGTCAAAATTACAGGCGCAAAAATGGATTGTGCTTCTACTGTGGAGATCCAGCTCATGTTATATCAGCATGCTCTAAACGTATAAATAAGGTTGATAAAAAGGTTGATAAATCTTTTTCTACAGGTACCTTGCAGTCAAAATTTCTTTTGTCCGTGACATTGATTTGTACCTTATCATCTGTGACTGTGAATGCTTATGTGGATTCTGGCGCCGCTCTGAGTCTCATGGATTGGTCCTTTGCCAAGCGTTGTGGGTTTGATTTGGAGCCGTTGGAAGTTTCTATTCCCCTGAAGGGTATTGATTCTACACCTTTGGCTAGCAATAAACCACAATATTGGACACAAGTGACTATGCGTCTTACCCCAGACCATCAGGAGATTATTCGTTTCCTTGTATTATATAACCTACATGATGTCTTAGTGCTTGGATTACCATGGTTACAGATTCATAATCCCGTCTTGGACTGGAAATCTATGTCTGTGTTGAGCTGGGGATGTCGGGGTATTCATGGGGATGCACCTTTGGTTCCTATTTCTTCATCTACTCCCTCTGAGATCCCAGCATTTCTGTCAGATTTTTATGATGTCTTTCAAGAGCCTAAAGTTGATTCTCTCCCTCCCCACAGAGAGTGTGACTGCGCTATTGAATTGATCCCCGGTAGTAAGTTTCCTAAGGGTCGCTTGTTTAATTTGTCTGTACCTGAACATACTGCTATGCGGGAGTATATCAGAGAATCCTTGGAAAAGGGTCATATTCGCCCCTCGTTGTCTCCACTAGGGGCAGGATTTTTCTTTGTAGGTAAAAAGGATGGTTCATTGAGACCTTGTATCGACTATCGACTTTTGAATAAGATTACAGTTAAATACCAGTACCCGTTACCTTTACTGACTGATCTGTTTGCTCGTATAAAGGGGGCTAAGTGGTTCACTAAGATCGATCTACGTGGTGCGTATAATTTGGTGCGGATTAAGCAGGGGGATGAGTGGAAGACCGCATTTAATACGCCTGAAGGCCATTTTGAGTATTTGGTAATGCCTTTCGGTCTCGCAAATGCCCCTTCCGTTTTTCAGTCCTTTATGCACGATATTTTCCGTGAATATCTGGATAAGTTTATGATTGTGTATTTGGATGATATTCTTGTTTTTTCGGAGGACTGGGAATCTCACGTTCAACAGGTCAGGAGAGTTTTTCAGGTTTTGCGAGCTAATTCTCTTTTTGTAAAGGGCTCAAAGTGTAGTTTTGGAGTTCAGAGAATTTCCTTTTTGGGATATATTTTTTCCCCTTCATCTATGGAGATGGACCCTGTCAAGGTCCAGGCTATTTGTGATTGGATGCAACCTACTTCTTTGAAGAGTCTGCAAAAGTTCTTGGGTTTTGCTAATTTCTATCGCCGATTTATAGCGGGTTTTTCTGCCATTGCTAAACCTTTGACTGATTTGACCAAAAAGGGTGCTGATGTTGCTAATTGGTCCTCTGCGGCTGTGGAGGCCTTTCAAGAGCTTAAGCGCCGCTTTTCTTCCGCTCCTGTGTTGCGCCAACCTGATGTGTTACTTCCGTTCCAGGTTGAGGTGGATGCTTCGGAGATCGGAGCAGGTGCAGTTTTGTCGCAGAAAGATCCTGACTGCTCAGTAATGAGACCATGTGCGTTTTTCTCCCGAAAGTTTTCGCCCGCTGAGCGAAATTATGATGTGGGAAATCGGGAACTTCTGGCCATGAAGTGGGCGTTTGAGGAGTGGCGTCATTGGCTTGAGGGTGCTAGACACCAGGTGGTGGTCCTCACTGACCACAAGAATCTGGTTTATCTTGAGTCGGCCAGGCGTCTGAATCCTAGACAGGCGCGCTGGTCGTTATTTTTCTCCCGATTTAACTTTGTGGTGTCATATCTGCCTGGGTCCAAGAATGTGAAGGCGGATGCCCTCTCTAGGAGTTTTGAGCCTGACTCGCCTGGTGATTCCGAACCTACCGGCATCCTGAAGGATGGGGTGATATTGTCAGCTGTCTCCCCAGACCTGCGGCGTTCTTTGCAGGAGTTTCAAGTGGATAGGCCTGATCGCTGTCCGCCTGGTAGACTGTTTGTCCCTGATGATTGGACCAGTAGAGTTATCTCGGAGGTTCATTCTTCCGCGTTGACAGGTCATCCTGGAATTTTTGGCACCAGGGATTTGGTGTCTAGGTCCTTCTGGTGGCCTTCTTTGTCTCGAGATGTGCGCATGTTTGTGCAGTCTTGTGATGTTTGTGCTCGGGCCAAGCCCTGCTGTTCTAGGGCCAGTGGGTTGTTGTTGCCCTTGCCTATTCCTAAGAGGCCTTGGACGCACATCTCTATGGACTTTATTTCTGACCTTCCGGTTTCTCGTAGGATGTCTGTCATCTGGGTGATTTGTGACCGTTTTTCCAAGATGGTTCATTTGGTACCTTTACCCAAATTGCCCTCCTCCTCTGAGTTGGTTCCTCTATTTTTTCAGAATGTGGTGCGTTTGCATGGTATTCCTGAGAATATAGTGTCTGACAGGGGTACTCAGTTTGTGTCTAGATTTTGGCGGACGTTCTGTGCCAGGATGGGTATCGATTTGTCTTTTTCGTCTGCATTCCATCCTCAGACTAATGGCCAGACTGAGCGTACTAATCAGACCTTGGAGACTTACTTGAGGTGTTTTGTGTCCGCTGATCAGGATGATTGGCTTGACTTTTTGCCATTGGCAGAGTTTGCCCTTAACAATCGGGCTAGTTCTGCCACTTTGGTTTCTCCATTTTTTTGTAATTCAGGGTTTCACCCTCGGTTTTCGTCCGGTCAATTGGAGTCTTCGGATTGCCCTGGAGTGGATGCTGTGGTTGATAGGATGCATCAGATTTGGGGACAGGTTGTGGACAATCTGAAGTTGTCCCAGGAGAAGACTCAACAGTTCACTAATCGTCATCGGCGTATTGGTCCTCGTCTTTGTGTTGGGGACCTGGTGTGGCTGTCTTCTCGATTTGTTCCTATGAAGGTCTCGTCTCCTAAGTTTAAGCCTCGGTTTATCGGCCCTTATAGGATTCTGGAGGTTCTTAATCCTGTGTCCTTTCGTTTGGACCTCCCAGCATCTTTTAATATCCATAATGTTTTCCATCGGTCATTATTGCGGAGGTATGAGGTACCGGTTGTTCCTTCTGCTGATCCACCTGCTCCTGTGTTGGTTGAGGGTGAATTGGAGTATGTGGTGGAAAAGATCTTGGACTCCCGTGTTTCCAGACGGAAACTTCAGTATCTGGTTAAGTGGAAAGGTTATGGCCAGGAGGATAATTCTTGGGTGACAGCATCCGATGTTCATGCTCCCGATTTGGTTCGTGCATTTCATAGTGCTCATCCAGGTCGCCCTGGTGGTTCTGGTGAGGGTTCGGTGCCCCCTCCTTAAGGGGGGGGTACTGTTGTGAATTCGGTTTGTGGGCTCCCCCGGTGGTCTGTTATGGTAGTGTCTCTTATGTGCCTTCCTCCATCTCTGATTACCTGTCGCCACCCTCTAGGGGAGTTTCCTATTTAAGGCTGCTTGGCTGTTAGTCACATGCCGGCCAACAATGTGCTAGTAGCATTCTGTTGCATTCACCTGCCTCAAGTTCCAGTTCAGCTAAGTTGAATTTTGTTTCTTGTTTTTGCTATTTTTGTCCAGCTATCTGCAATGTGACTCTTCAGTGCTGGAAGCTCTTGTGGACAGAAAATTACTACTCCAGTGGCATGAGTTGTCACTGGAGTTTAAAGTAATTTCTGGATGGTGTTTTTGAATAGTGATTTTTAGGTCGACCGTGAAGTAACACTTTCCTGTCCTTCTGCTATTTAGTAAGCGGACCTCACTGTGCTAAATCTGCTGTTCATCCTACGTATGTCATTTCCTCTGAACTCACCGTCAATATCTGTGGGGGCCTACTATCATCTTTTGGGGTTCCTCACTGGAGGTAAGGCAGGCCTGTATATTCCTCTTATAGGGGTAGTTAGATCTCCGGCTGGCGCGTGGTGTCTAGGGCATCGTAGGTACATCCCCCGGCTACTGTAAGTGTTGGGTCAGGTTCAGGTCACGGTCGACCTTAGTTTCCATCACCCGAGAGCTAGTCCGTTTTGTATTTTTATTCCCCTGGTCATTGGGGTAACCATAACAGCTCCCCCGGTGGTTTCTGGTGGTACTGCACTTGTGTGCTTCATCTCCTTTGTTCACCTGTTTTCCATCTGGATGTGGGAGTTTTCTATTTAGCCTTGCTCCTCAGTCATTTCTATGCCGGCCATCAATGTTACCAGAAGCCTTTCTGTTGCATGTTCCTGCTCCTAGACAACTATCAGCTAAGTTGGACTTGTTGTCCTAAGTTTGTTTTGCATTTTTGTTCCAGTTCTCTGTGATTGAATATTTCTGAGGCTGGAAGCTCTTGTGAGCTGAAATTGCCACTCTGATGTCATGAGTTGATATTAGAGTCTTAAAGTAATTTCAGGATGGTATTTTGAAAGGGTTTTCAGCTGACCGTGAAGTTCCCTTTTCTGTCTTCCTACTATCTAGTAAGCGGACCTCAATTTGCTAAACCTATCTTCATACTTCGTGTGTAGTGTTGAGCATTCCGATGCTGCAAGTATCGGGTATCGGCCGATACTTGCTGTATCGGAATTCCGATACCGGGATTCCGATACTCTTGTGGTATCGGGTATCGGGTATCGGAACAACATTAATGTTAAAATGTGTAAAATAGAGAATTAAAATAAAAAATATCGCTATACTCACCTGTCCGACGCAGCCGGGACCTCAGCGCAGGAACCGGCAGCGTTGTTTGTTTAAAATTCCCGCTTTTACATGGTTACGCGAAGTCCCGGCTTGTGATTGGTCAGGGCGGCCATGTTGCCGGGCCGCGGACCAATCACAGCAAGCCGTGACGAAAATACGTCACGGCTTGCTGTGATTGGTCCGCGTCCCGGCAACATGGCCGCCATTAACCAATCACAAGCCGTGACGTCACGGGAGGCTGGAAACGCGCTCATTTTAAAAAGGGCGCGTGTCCAGCCTCCCGTGACGTCACGGCTTGTGATTGGTTGCGTCGCGGTCAACCAATCACAAGCCGGGAGGCTGGACACGCGCCCATTTCAAAATGAGCGCGTCCAGCCTTTCGTCACGGCTTGCTGTGATTGGTCCGCGTCCCGGCAACATGGCCGACCTGACCAATCACAAGCCGGGAATTCACGTAACCAAGTAATAGCGCGATTTTTAAACAAACAACGCTGCCGGTTCCCTCGCTGAAGTCCCGGCTGCGTCGGACAGGTGAGTATAGCGATATTTTTTATTTTAATTCTTTCTTTTACACATTTATATGGTTCCCAGGGCCTGAAGGAGAGTTTCCTCTCCTTCAGACCCTGGGAACCATCAGGGATACCGTCCGATACTTGAGTCCCATTGACTTGTATTGGTATCGGGTATCGGTATCGGATTGGATTCCGATACTGTGACGGTATCGGCCGATACTTTCCGATACCGATACTTTCAAGTATCGGACGGTATCGCTCAACACTATTCGTGTGTCAATTTCCTCTAAAGTCACCGCCAATATATGTGGGGGCTACTGTCTGCCTTTTGGGGAAAATTTCTCTAGAGGTAAGCCAGGTCTGTATTTTCCTCTGCTAGGGTCAGTCAGTTCTCCGGCTGGCGCTGGGCGTCTAGGGATAAAACGTAGGCACGCTACCCGGCCACTGTTAGTTGTGCGGTAGGTTTAGCTCATGGTCAGCTCGAGTTCCCATCTTCCAAGAGCTAGTCCTTTTGTATGCTTTATTACGTTCTCTTGCCATTGAGAACCATGACAGCTATAAAACAAATTAATTTAACTGTGCTTCCCTTTATGGGAGGTGAGGACACTTGAACGTTACAAACAAAAATATATTTACAATTGCTTGCTCATCGTACTGGTATACCATCTATTTAATGTAACATTCTATTTAAGTGCAAAAACAGTATTTTTTCTTAAGTGCAAACTTTGGACTAACCAACTAACTCACTAGTTCACTAATTCACTGATTCACTAACCCCCACGGGTTCACTTTATTGAATTGCAGAACAGCTTATCACCCCCCCTACGGGCTCACTGTATCTTCCTTCAATTTATTCACGTAAAACCTCAAGTTGATTCAAAGTACATCATTTATATTTTCCTATTCTTAACTACATACTATCAACTATGTAAACATTATTACTATCTCTATTTATTATATTACCCTATAATATTTTAATTCTTCAGCAAAGTGCAATACTTCAACATTCCCTTTAAGAGGAAACCCAAGTCTTTTTCTGAGGTAGTGCAAACACATCAATCACATCATCAGTATTCAAGTCAATTTAAAGGCGACGTAATGCGAGGGACCCGTGACGAACCCCCAACGTTGGTCTTGGGTGGGCTACAAGACGTGTAATTCTGACCCGGAATTCTGCCACACCAACGGGTTTTTCTTGAGGTCTGAAAGGCAAAGCAGTTATTTTTACAGCAAGATTAACAGCAGTTTCTGTTTAGAGGCAGTCTCTGTAAAAGCCTCCTTTGTAAAACCAGTAAGAAGCACCTTTAAGAAGGTGCCAACTATTTACAGGAACAGTTTGTGATCATGCACAGTCCATGACTCTGCAGTTCTTTGGTAAAAGTAGAAACTGGTGCAAAAACTTAAGATCCCTTTAAGTAGGGGACCCCTGTAAGAGTTAACCCTGGACGGGTTCAAAGGCAAAAAAGGCAAACGTTTTTAAGAACTATTTACATTTTGTTGGCTTTTCGAGGATAATTTATATGGTTTCCAGGGCTTTACCTGGCACATAACCCTCCCGGGTCTGGGAAAGGTGAAATCCAGGGTTACACCTGGTGCTGGATGAACACCATTAGTCTGTTTTCCATGCACGGTTAGGTCGTGCGCAGCGATGAAAGTTTGGGTGGCTTGGTGGTGAGCATTAGTTACAGCAGGGGCTGCTGCAGCTACATCGGCGGTGAGCTCATTTTCCTGGGCCCTAGGTATCGCCATGAGGGCTGCACATCTCTGCACATCTCGAGCCCTGGGGTACAAGTCTGGATCCGCGGAGTCTCCTCGGAGGCAGGATTCCACTTCATCCCGAGTGACGTGGACCCTCACTGACAACCTGATCTCCTGGATGAAGCCCTTTCCTTTCTGGGGGTGAAAGATCACAACTACACCCCACTTTGGTGGAAAGTCATCCAGCGGTTTGCCCCGGGCCTCTTGTTCCACTTCCTCTCTATACTGCGAGATTAGATGTCGCCGGTATTCTCCCCAGGGGAAGGCCCTAAGGTCATGCCCTTGTGGTCCGGGGCCTGGTAGCGGGGCCGTCGGTGCTCCAGCAGCTGCCGAGGGGAAAGGAGCAGATTCCTGGAATGCCGCTGTATCGAGTACCTGCACGTGAGGTGGCTCCACCGACGCCATTCCGCTCCTCCAAGGAAGGCGCCAGGACCAGCGGCGGCGCAGACAGTGGCTCCCCCATGAACAGTTCCAAGAGATCCACACTCTCCAGTGGCGGCATGCCCTGGTACTCTTCCGGTGATGGGAGTCTGTGCTGGGCCATTCACTTTCTTGAGTCCCCACCGGTCTTCATCTCCACTCCTTCCTCTCCTGGAGAGTGGCTTCGCTTTCTTGGTCTCCGCCCGCCATCAAGGATCAGGATCTCAGCGGATCTCAGCTGCTGACGGACACGTCCTGAAGGGACAGAGATATTTAGACTGGGCGGCCATTATTCTTCGCGCTTCTCAGTTCGTTCACGCCCACGACGACATGCCCTTCTTCTTCTCCTGCGCTCCTCGTGGCGCTGTAATGGTGGCGGTTTTGGCGGGAATTTTGGCGGTCAATGGCAATACACAGTCTTTCAGCAAAAACAGTTCAAATACAATTCTGGCACAGTTCTTAGGCGCACATGACCTGATTTTCAGGCTTAAGTAGATCCTGTTCATGATGCCAAAAGATTGAACTGCCCCCAGTAGGGCAGTGGGGTACTCGGTACCGGGTCCTTCGGTTTTTGATGGGGATGTCACGGTGGCTGACCCGGTCCGTGGCCCTAGGGATGTCTGTTAATAAATGGGGGGAAGGTCTTTAAAGGGATAATGTTCGTGACGCCACCTGTGGTATTCGGTCAGGGTGATCGACGCTGCTTAGGGGTCCACTGGGGATGATGTGATGGCAGCTAGATGGTGTACCTTCCCACAGGCGAAGTGTATTCCCAGGGCTTCCCAGAGTGTAGATGGTGGATGGTGTGAGGCGCAGTGAAGAACGAGGACACAAGGTTGCAGTCTCTTTACCTTTACTGAAGGCTTCAGCGTCCACAGTCCAGAGCACCGGATCCCAGGGTAGGCAGAGTCCGGCCGGTCTGAAGGCAAATCCAGAGTCCCCTTATCCAGGTGGAAATCAGTAGCCTTCCTCTAGCGCCTGAGTGTTTTAGTACCTCCCTGCTGAGCTTCTTGGTAAGGTCCTCACAACTATTGTGGATGTAATGTCTCTTTCTCTCTGTCCCCCTGATGGATAGGATAGGACAAACCCATATGACTGATGGCCTGAGGCTTTTTACAGGGACTCTAGCACGCCCCAGCCCCCACAAGTTGCCACCGTGCCTCCTGGGTGTAAGGTCGGGCAACTAATATGGAACTAGCTGTCCTGCCAATTTCTGGACCCAGGCTTGGAGACGATGACTCCCTCAGTGTTCTGGCTACCGGATTCTGCGCCTCAGAAGGAGGCAGCCTTTTGCAGGGCAGAACTCCTTCTGGTTTCCTCTCTTTTTGCTATGACTTTGTTTCTAACCCTCTGCAATGCAAATCCCTTCAATGTCTCTTTCCTAGGAGGCTGCTGCACGTGGGGCAGGCGCAGCTCTGTGGCCTTCTGTCTAGGCCTCTGACAGGATCCCACCCCTGTCAGGGACCCACTACCTGAGCGGAGCCCAGATAGCAGCTCACTAGGTCGAGCCCAGCCAGCGTCTGCCAGACTGGTGCTGCCTGTGTGAAACTTAGCTCTCTTCTCTCTCACTTCCTATCCAGACTCCCAGTTTTACCTAACTGTGAGGAGTGCCCTAATAGATAGGAGCGTAGCTCCCCCTGGCGGCCTGGAGTGTGAAGTGTGTTGTGTGGTTTGTGATACCTGGTAAGGAGATCTCCTTTATGGCCTCCAGACGTAACATCACTCCCCCTGGTGGAAGAACAACATTACTGCAACGACCAGGACTCTGGGGCGCTGCACCAGCATCTAGCTCGGGCTTGTGGTTACCTACTTGTGTGCGGTTAACACATTAGAGTTTCAGGGCAAGCTCAACCCTAATCAGGGTATTATGCAGAGCATCTGTTTTGTTTCTGTGTACGATTAACACAGCTCAGTTGCAGAGCATCTGTTTCCTTTCTGTGTGCGACTGACACAGCTCAGTTTCAGAGCATCTGTTTAGTTTCTGTGTGCGAGTTCAGTTCACGTGCTAATTCTCTGACGTTTAATAGAACAGAGCACTTAGTAGTCATTTGTGCTGTTCCTTCCTGTGGAGTAACAGAGTTTGGAACTCAGCATCCTGTTCACACTGGGTGGCGTTAACCCAATGTGTACAAGTAATCGCTCGCCGTGTGTTCCGTCAATCTTCACTAGCAGCAGTTTTCTATCTCTGCACGGTGGACCCCGGGTTTGCGATTGCACTTTATTATTTATTTTATTTCGCGTAATCCGCCAACCCTAACACCATGTATATAATTCCACAGCGCAATACTCATTGGAGCTCACAATCTAATTTCCCTATCAGTATGTCTTTACAGTGTGGGAGGAGACCGGAGTATCTGGAGGAAACCCACGCAAACATGAGGAGAAGATGCAAACTACAAACTCCTTGGTTGGATTTCAACCCAGGACACCAGGGCTGAAAATCTGCAGTGCTAACCACTGAGCCCCTGTGCTGCCCTGCCTCTTCCACATATACCACCACGTCCACCTCCTCCTCCACTTGAACCTGTTCCTCCTGGTTCATGATTCTTATTTTTTATTTCTACTCTGCTTTGCGTAGGAACATGAAGCAGTTGTAATGAGGGACAGTATTACGTTTTGCGTGTGCGCAGTTTAAGAAAAACCTCTCTATATGTACTCTGCGCCCGTGTCTGTGATAGTACCGTGCGTAACCCAAAGTTTTTATAATCTTCAGCTTTGTCGTTGGGAGTGATGTGCATCTAAATATATTTTTCCATTCTTATGCAACCATGTCTGTGATAGTACTGTGCCAAAAGCCGCTGAGTGCATTCTTTAACTCATATCTGTTGAAGTACTTTGCCTTTAAAGGTGGATGATAGAGAGTTCAGCCAGAGAGGAAGCCTCGACTTTACTAAAGTTATGGCATTGCAAAAGAATGTGATGGAAACTTAAAGAGAATTTTATATTCCAATTTAGGAACAAGATGACTTTACCTGAATATATAAACTAAATATATATGAAAATGCTTGAAACTTTGGTTCTCAATTAAATATTATAATACAGCTTATAAATAAATGGAGTCTAAATAACGTGATGCATTTATGATGTTTTCTCAAAATTCTTTGTATTAAAGGAATTTTTACAATATAAGTGAGGGAGAAAATAATCATAACAATACATAATAATAATAATAATAATCTTTATTTATATAGCGCCAACATATTCCACAGCGCTTTACAGTTAAACAGTTTCAAACACAACAGTCATAAGTTACAGCATTAATAATTATATAATTATTAAAGCGAAATAAAACAACCCTGCTCATGAGAGCTTACAATCTACAATGAGGTGGGGGAGATACAAAGCACAGGTGTGTATTTACAATGATGTATTTACAGTGATGGTCCAGCCATCTTCAGGTGGTTGGGGATAGATGGGGATAGTGAATGGGCTACACACGCACATTTACACATAAAATAACTTTGATTAGGAATGTAATAGGCCACAAATGTGTTTTGAGGGAGCGCCTAAAACTGTGCAAGTTGTGGCTGGTCCTAATTTCTTGGGGTAGAGCATTCCAGAGGATTGGCGCAAATAGGGAGAGGTCTTGGAGTTGGGAATGGGAGGTACGGATTAGTGCAGAGGTTAGTCGAAAGTATCTATATACTTTATACCATATCTATATCCATGTTGAGTAAAATTAAAAAAAAAGGGAAAATATATGTTTTGAGAAATTTGTGTACTGACCTAAAGCAGGGGTGGATTAAGAGTAGCCAAAGTACCCGATGTATCACAGCACATGACCCATGATCCCTTTTGATAGATCATGTGATAGGTCATGTCAGTAACATACAGGTGCTCTGGGGCACATCTGTAAATAGAAAATGGGCGCTATGCAAATTTTTCCCTTATATACAGCACTATTTTGTAACACAGCACTATACAAAATAAAACAGGGATGGGAGACTCATTTTTCCAATGGGCCACATGAGAGACTTTCATTGTTGTGGAGGCTAACTCAATAGGCTGAAATGTTTACAATTCTGGCTACTGTCACTTTATGAGGTAATAACTCTGGAACGCTTCAACGGATCCCAGTGATTCTGAGACTGTTTTTTCGTGATACATTGTACTTCATGCTAGTGGTAAAATTTATTTGATATGACTTGCGTTTATTTGTGAAAAAAAAGGAAATTTTTTGAAAATTTTGCAATTTTCCAAATTTTAATTTTTATGCCCTTAAATCACAGAGATATATCACAAAAAAATACTTAATACGTAACAATTACAGCATGTCTACTTTACATATGCGCAACTTTGGAAACACATCTTTTTTTGTTAGGAAGCTATAAGGGTTAAAAGTTGACCAGCAATTTCTTATTTTTGCAACAAAATTTACAAAACCATTTTTTAGGGACCACATCACATTTGAAGTCCCTTTGAGGGGTCTATATGATAGAACATACCCAAAAGTTACACCATTCTTAAAACTGCACCCTTCAAGGTGCTCAAAACCACATTCAAGAAGTTTATTAACCTATAAGGTGTTTCACAGGAATATTTGGAATGTGAAAAAAATGAACACTTAACTTTTTTTCACAAAAAAATTACCTCAGATATATTTTTTTTATTATTTTGACAAGGTAAGAGGAAAAAATGGACCCCAAAATTTGTTGTGTAATTGCTCTTGAGCATGCCGATACCCCATGTGAGATAGAAAAACACTGTTTGGGTGCACAGCAGAACTCGGAAGGGAAGGAGTGCAAAATTTGCTGGAACAATTGGTGGTCGCCATGTTGCATTTGCCTAAACAGTGAAAATACCCCACAATTGACACCAATTTGGAAACTAGATCCCTCAGGGAACTGATCTAATGTGTGGTGAGCACATTAAACCCTCAGGTTACTCACAGAAGTTTATAACATTGAGTCGTTAAAGAAAAATAAAAACAAATTTTCCCCACAAATATGTTTTTAGCACAAAATATTGCATTTTCATAAGGGTAACAGGAGAAATTGCACCATACAATTTGTTGTGCAATTTGTCCTGAGTATGCCAATACCAAATATGAGGGAGAAAACTACTGTTTGGGTGCACAGCAGGGCTCAGAGGGGAAGGAGCGTCATTTGACTTTTTGAATGTAAAATTTCCTGAAATCATTAGCGGACATCATATTCCATTTGGAGAGCCCCTGATGTGCCGAAACAGTGGAATCCCCTCACAAGAGACCCCAATTTAGAAACTAGACCCCTCAAGGAATGTATTTTGATGCATAGTGAGCACCTTTAACCCCCAGGTGCTTAACAGAAATTTATAACATTGAGCAGTGAAAATAATACATTTACATTTTCCTCACAAAAATGTTATTTTAGCCATAAATTTTGCATTTTCATAAGGGTAACAGGAGAAGTTGCATCATACAATTTGTACTGCAATTTCACCTGAGTATGTCGATACCACATATCAGGGAGAAAACTACTGTTTGGGCGCATGGCAGAGCTCAGAAAGGAAGGAGCATCATTTGACTTTCTGAATGTAAAATTTCCTGGACTCATTAGCGGACGTCATGTCCCATCTGGAGAGCCCTTGATGTGCTTATACAGTGGAAACCCCCCACAAGTGACCCCATTTTTGAAGCTAGACCTCTCAAGGAATGTATTTAGATGCATGTTGAGCACCTTGAACCCCCAGGTGCTTCAAAGAAGTTTATTTTGGCCCCAAAATTTGCATTTTCATAAGGGTAACAGGAGAAATTGCACCATACAGTTTATTGTACAATTTCTCCTGAGTATGCTGATACCCCATATGTGGGGGAATACTACTTTTGAGGCACAGTGCAAAGCTCAGAAGGGAATTGGCGCCATATTGGAGTTAACATTATGCTGGAATTGTTTGAGGGTGCCATGTCACATTGGCAGAGCACCTGAGGAGCCAGAACAAGAGAAACCCCCTATATGTAAACTCGTTTTACAAACTACACTCACCCATGAATTCATCTAGTGGTGCAGTGATCGTATTGACACTGCATATGCCTCACAGAATTTTATACCACTGAGTGGTGAAGAAAGTGTTAATTACATTTTTACCACTAAAATGTTGTTTAGCACCAAGCGTTTAATTTTTCTACATGCTAATAGGATTTTTTTTACAACAAACTGAGGTCCTTTTTTTTCCTGAGTGCGCCAGTACCCTACATGTACTCAGGAAATATTTTTCAGGCATAGTGCAAAACTCAGAAGGCAAGGAGCGCCAGATTTTACTGTTACGGTTTGCAGGTGCAATGCCCACTGGGAGAGCCCATGAGGTGCCAGAACAGTAGAACTCCCCATAAGTGACCCCATTTGACAAACTACACCTCTCAATAAAGTCATTTAGGGGTGCAGTGATAATATTGACATAGAATTTTATACCATTGGGAAGTGAAGAAAATTTTGTGTTAGCCCCAGATTTTACATTTTCACACAAGGAGTGGGTAAAAATGTGTCCCACAATTTCTACTGAACGTGGCAATACCCCATATGTGGCTGCACAGGACAGATACTCGAGAATAACAGAGAGCTACTTGCCTCCTGGAGTGCAGATTTTCCTAGAAAAGTTTGCAGATTCTATATACAGAGCCCCTAATGCTAGAAGAGCAGAATCCCCCTCAAGTGACCCCATTTTGAAAACTATTAGGGGAATTTATCTACAGGGGTATTGACGATATTGACTCCATGGGTATTGCCCAGAAACAGGCATAGTCCAGTCAAAATACAGTTTGACCCGGAACAAATTCCAAGAAAGCGTTTTATGATTTTTTTTTATTACTATTATATGTGGGGAACAACATATTAAAAGTTTTCCAAAAATTGATCACCACAAAGGTCCTAACTATGACGTCATAATACGATGACAGCCATCGCACTAAAAATAACTAATATTTCCCTATTTCAAAGCTGTAACTTTAGGTAACAGAAGAGTTTGCATTTTGTATAATATATTTTCATATAACAATTTTTATACATAGTTTTATACTAACTACATGGACAGGCTGGGTCATGACGTCATCAATGACGTCATGACATATACGGTATGTACATTTCTAGAAATTATAGAATTAATACACAGTGCATTTTAAGACCTACTTCATCACTGAATAAGCGTGTCAGGTCAATAGTCACTATTTTCATCATCATACCCATGAACAGGTAAGTCCGTGTCTTTTGCTAGTGCACCTACAACCACGAGAACAAATGCAGTGAATTATTTTCAGAAGTGTTTCTGGCACAGGTGAAGTATCCGGGGGGTCTATAGCGGGGTCTATTGTTTTGCCCTTAGCAACGTCAATAGCCTCACTGGATGCCAGGGTCTTGGCTTTCATTGACCGCTTGTACTTAACTGAAAACAATGATTGACCCTCCATTGTTGCCATTATTTCTCTGCCAATGGTGAACAGTTTATGGACATTCACATCCTTATTTGCACTGACACCGGTGATAATGTTGCGAAGAGACACTTCATCAGAGAAAGGTGAAAAGGTCTTGAGTTTATCTGCAATTTTCTCCAGGTCTTCACGATCTCTTCTCGTCCTTGACATTCTTGCCTCCTTGTGTTGTTCACTGGTGACAAAGCTCTGGCGAGTGAAACCCTGCATTGCATCACTGTAGGAAGAGGACACTGGCACAGACAGAGTCCACATGGCCCTCTGATGTTCGAACATTCCACTTCCTCTGGTGAGTCCTCCTGTAGTTTTTAGGGAGGGCATCAGAGCTTGCTCGATGACTAGGTCGCAACCCAGGCCTGCCCAGTACTGATCAGTCCGTCTTACAACATGCAAGCCATTCATAAATCTATGGAAGACTGATGGCATATCATCTTCCAGAGTGGTCATAGACTGGAGGTAAAGGTAGGCAGCCTTCACATAGTTCCCATGCCCAGCAGCTGCAAGAATGGGCAAATGCTCAGCTACAGCATGATGGTGCATCAGCCAGGATCCTGTACGATCGGCCTCGATAAGCTCCCTTTCAATTCCAACCATCTGTTGGTAATTCAGCCATAGTTTACTGGTGCGAGAGTGAGCGGATAATCCATTTCTTTTGGTGGACAAGAGATGGAAAACTTCACTAAGGCAGAAGTGATGACGGAATTCAAGTCACTCTCCCCTGTCAGTGTCCGAGCATACAACTGCTCAAGTTCTTGCAACAGGCCTGCAAAACCGGGATGGTCGCAAAGTACTTTGCAACTTGCTGAGTAAGACACTGATCAAGGAGGAGATGGCCACGAACTGCACGCTGAACTGCCTTTCCAGTCATGATGTGTTGCACAGCATTGTCACCGTAAATTGTTCCCAAGATCTCTTTGATTCCACTCCCATCCCTCAACGTTCCTATGGCACCCATAAGATTCACCAATGTGTGGAAGCTCCCGAGCATCAGGACAACATCTTGAAAGGGCTGTCTTCAGGCACCTCGTGTTTGATTTCTAATGCTTTCCAGTAGAGTGGCTGATCGAATGTAACAACTGCAGTGGATCCGTGTTTATCAGCAAGGTTGCACAGATACTCAAGAGTAGAGAACATGCATGACTTGTCTCCGGAATACATGGCAATGAAGGGCAGGAAGATTACCGAAGACGACCCCGGATGATCACAGTCTTTATGTAGCATGTGCATCATTCCATTCCAGCTCGGTGCAGGCTGTTTGAAGCGTAAAGACATCTCCCACAATACATCAACACGATGGTCAATGGCGTCGAGAAATGGCAAGGGCTTGAATTTTATGTTTCGACGAGTGTGTTTTGCGAAACGGTATTCCCTTACATCAACTCTGCTTTGTTCATCTCCAAGTCCGCAGTCTTCCGTCTGAGAATAGTGCGACTGACCTTCCTTACTGGAGCCACAGTAGCTACCATCCCCATGCCGTGGAAAGTCCCCTTCCCATCTAACGATGATATTATGATCGACGTTGTCCACAGCGAACAGCAGTGCCGTATCCAGTCTGTCTATGGTACCACCGAGTACATCCTGGCCAACAGAAGCGTTTTCCTCGAATCGCTGAACTTCCGAATATGATGAACAATATCCCATGGCTGAGAGACTGTCTACAGGAAATTGAGACCTGAAATGATGATGATGGAGCTGGACTGCTAACTAAAGCTGCAATGGAGCTACTACAGCCCTGGGACGTACAGCCTGAACAACTGATTGTCCAATGCTTGCGACTTTCCTGTGAATGTCCTTTACAATGAAGAGGGTTTCAAGCAAGCAAAGCAAACTCAGGGGGAAATAATCTAAGGCAGACTGACATTCAAGCGAAGAAGTCTTCGGATATTCATCGGTTGAAGATGGGATCTTAGACTTGATATCGCTCTTGATAAGTTGGCCGCAGTCTCTGATGTCTCTCTTCTGGGCTTCTTCATCTGTTTCCTGACTACGGAAATAGTCCCTCAGGATTATTCTGGTCTTTTCACGGAACGTTACAATGTTAGGCAACCCTTCACACTCTGCTATGAATAGCGAATCGCCATACCTCTCCTCCAGCCTATACCTCAGCCATTTATTACTATAGGCAGCACTGTCTCCTTCGACAAGATAGTCCGTCATTTTCTTTGCAAGATCTGTGACAGTCAGTTGCTCTTCATCGTTGTCCTCGAGAAATGCACACATTCTCAAGAACGCTTGCTCTTGGTCCATGTTCATCAGCCTCCCTACCTTCCGCGGTTTCTTTGTAGTAGATCCACAACCATAATGCATAGGAATTCCGTAATTTGTCCGAAATTTAATGTCACATGAATGATGATACAGACAGTCTGCAGCATGTAAGTCCTTCCCAAAGTACGCGATTCTCCCTTGAATGGTGATTGCCCAGTCATCATTATGCTGTTTGCAATGTGACATGATGGACCTTACAAATCCATCTGTTTTAACAAAGCTATAGTCATCAAAATCACTGCTAGATCTTGTCTTCACCACTTCATGTCCACAGAACAAACGCTGCGTCGTGCTATCATAGGATTCAGTAGACACCCGTGTACCTCTCTTGACAGGTGAACGATGAACGGAAGTAGCTTTCTTATGCAAGTCTATTTGCTTCTTGTTTATGTAGTTCATACGACATCTCTTGTGCACCACTGCTCCAGCAGCTACCACAGTGCCAACGCCCCTCTCAATACTGGCTTTATTGATCCCTTCAGCTCCTTTCGCACCAATCACCACTCTTTCGCAGTCATCTTCTACTTCATGGCTGCATAAGGGGCAAGTTTCTTGACTTTCCATCATTCTCAGCTCTGTAAAAGAAGATAAATAAATCGTTAAATAATAAATATAATAATAGTACTAATTGTAAAAGAAATATGATAGACACTGAAAGGCGAGTCGCATTTAACATTTTACAGCTTTGGCGGCCATATTCTTTGACGTCACATTTGGACCCTTTGTGGTAACCCTATATTGGTAAACTTTTATTATGTTTTTCCCTACATGTAATACTACAAAAAAAAACTATAAAAGGCTTTCTTGGAATTTGTTCAGGGCTAAGTATTTTTTTTTCATATTTTGATTGGACTAGCAGCAAAGAATGTTGCCGAGTGAAAATTGCAAACTGCTGTTGCAGTGACCAGTATGCTGTAGTGACCAGTACGTTGTAGTCACCAGTACGTTATGCCAAGCCTGTGCTTCTGGAGGCATGCACCGTAAGTTAGGTGGGCTCTCATTACTTCAGAAATGCCAAACTTGGATGCAATATGTGATTTAGGTACACTGTGGGGCTCAGAAGGGAGGGGGCATTTGGATTTTGGAGCTGAGAATTTCCTGAATTTATTTTGGAGGGTGAGGAGCGATTTCACTTTTCCAGAGCCTTTGTGCTACCAGTAACGTGAAAGCCCCCTATACTTCCACTAGCAGATGACAGACCTGATTTAGGGTTTGCTTTTTTTGAGTACTGAGTTGAAGCTTTTATTGGGAACATTTTACATAACGTTAGGGATCACAGTTATCCAGCTCTTTACGCTGAGCACTTACTTTGGGGTTTCCATCTAAATCTCTGAGTGACGTGATTCAGATAAAACCCCTGAGGGATCCATTCACTATAATGAGGCAGCAGAGTTAAGGCCCCGTCTCACACAGCGACGCTGCAGCGATACAGACAACGATGCTGATCGCTGCAGCGTCGCTGTTTTGTCGCTGTGTGGTCGCTGGAGAGCTGTCACACAGACCGCTCTCCAGCGACCAACGATGCCGAGGTCCCAGGTAACCAGGGTAAACATCGGGTTACTAAGCGCGGGGCCGCGCTTAGTAACCCGATGTTTACCCTGGTTACCAGCGTAAAAGTAAAAAAAAACAAACACTACATACTCACATTCCGGTGTCTGTCCCCCGGTGTCCGCTTCTCTGCACTGTGTAAGCACAGCGGCCGGAAAGCACAGCGGTGACGTCACCGCTGTGCTCGCTTTCCGGCCGGCAGGCGCTCACAGTGCAGAGAAGCTGAGACGCCGGAGGACAGACACCAGAATGTGAGTATGTACTGTTTTTTTTTTTTTACTTTTACGCTGGTAACCACGGTAAACATCGGGTTACTAAGCGCGGCCCTGCGCTTAGTAACCCGATGTTTACCCTGGTTACCAGTGAAGACATCGCTGGATCGGTGTCACACACACCGATTCAGCAATGTCAGTGGGACCTCAACGACCAAAAAAAGGTCCAGGCCATTCTGACACGACCAGCGATCTCGCAGCAGGGGCCTGATCGCTGGTACGTGTCACACATAGCGAGATCGCTACTGAGGTCGCTGTTGCGTCACAAAACTAGTGACTCAGCAGCGATCTCGCTAGCGATCTCGCTATGTGAGACGGGGCCTTTACTCTGGACTCCACCTGGCCTCTGTTTAGCGGTGTCCGTCTTTTCAGAAGTGCGCAAAACTGTAGCCAATGGCACTTTTATGCAATCCTAAAAAGATGGACACCACCGGATAACAGGTCCTATGGCATCCACAGTGCCTCCATCTGCTTCATTATAGGGAATCTTCTGTCAGAGGTGCCATCTGAATCACATATTTCAGAGATTTACATGGAAACCTCATTGTAAACGCTTAGCGTAGGGCGCAGGATAAATGTGCGCCGAGCCTTACTGCGATCTTTGAAAAAATCAACAGTAGGGGAAGAATTGGTTTTATTTATTTTTTATGCCATTCCTCATGCGGTATAAGTGATTAGGCGACTTTATTCTTCGGGTTGGTGCGATTACATCAATAGCAGATTTATATTGGGTTTTTATGTTTGGCTACTGTCACTAAAAGATGCTTTTTATTGCCAAAATAGTTTTTGCATCACCATATTTTGAGAGCTATCATTTTTCCATAATTGTTGGGCTTGTTTTTTGCGGAACGAGTTGACATTTTTATTGGTGCCATTTTCAGGCACATGACATTTTTTGATCACTTTCAATTTCGATTTTTTGGAGGCAGAATGAACAAAAAACAGCAAGTCAGGATTTTTTTGGGGGGTAAAGGGGGTTCAGGTCTTTAAATGTATGGTAAAATTGGTAAGGCAGTTTTATTTTTCAGGTCAGTGGTACGATTACAGCGATAACTCATTTATATCGTTTTTCTATATTTTGGCGCTTTTACACAATATAAACTATTTTATAGACAAAATAATTATTTTTACATCACTTTACTCTGAGAGATATAACTTTTTTAGATTTCTGCTGATGGAGCCAAGTGGTAGCTTTTTTCTTTGCAGGACAAACGTTTTCAGTGGTACCATGTTTATTTATATCCGTCTTTCTTATCGCGTTTCATTCCACGTTTTGCTCGGCAGTATGATGAAATAGCATTGTTTTTTTGCCTTGTTTTTTATTTAGTATTTTTTATGGTGTTCACTAAAGGGGTTAACTAGTGGGACAGTTTTATATGTGTACGTTTATTGTTTAGATTTTTTTAATGCAAATATTTATTTATAGATGCAATATCTTTTGATTGTTTAATTATTATTTTTTATTTTTTTATATTTTTATAATTATTTAAAGCATTATTTTTACTTTTTTTTTTTACTTTTTTACTTTGTTCCACTATGGGACTATCATTTTTTGCAGGTTGATCGCTTGTACAGCATGGGGATGCAGAAGCATCCCCATGCTGTATAAGCTGTCAGCTCTGCACTGACAGGGAAAGTTGCTGATCATGAAGTGCGCATGATCAGCAAGTTTCCTAGCGCTCATAATGCGAATGTCGTCATGATGACATCGGGTCACCATGGCAACGACCAGGACCCAGTGTCACGCTGTGCGGTCTTAGATCCAAAGGCAGAGGGTCTGTCAGCCCTTTGCTGGCTCCTGGAATGCTGCGATCATGTTCAATCGAAGCATTTCAGGAGCTAAAGTGCCGGGAGCGGTGCATGACTGCTCCTGGCACTTAGTGCCTGGTGTGAGCTGTCAGAATCAGCTCACACCCAGCAGGGATTGCCCGCACACCACCCATGTGCGCAGGCGTTCGAAATGACGTAATAATCCATCCCTGGTCAAATAGGCCCAGGTCACATGGATGGATTATTACATTGTATGTCAGAAAGGGGTTAATGATAATTATTTTTTATATTAATTGTATGACTTAATATTGAGCAGAATTACATATGCTGACATCCCCCTATATACAGTATGAGCCACCTACATACAATCTGAGCCCCCACACAGCCATCTCAATTAACAACCAAAGTTATCAACATATGGGGATCTTACACATGTAAACCATAACAACAAAAACCCTTAAAAAATGAGTTAGTTAAAAAACCCAATACATAAAGACATAAATGAGCACACATTTGCACAGAAAGACAATGATTTTTAAAAAGAGCAGAAATGAGGGGAGATACAGAATGGTTTTGCCCTTCACAATTCCCTTCCTGACAGCAGAGGTTGACACCCTAAGTTGAAATGGTATGACGCCCTCGAGCCTGAATACTGGTCACTATCCCAGCTTGTGTGCCCACAGGCCTGGCGGAGCAGAGCCTTGCTATGGACATTTGTATTTGTGTTTGCTTAATCTAAAGGCTGTTTTTTTCTGTTTTTGCTTCTGGGTTTATGAAGCAATAAACCCATGAACTTTTAAACCCATGACCTTTTAAACCCATGAACAAGCCTCCTGTTTTCCTCCCGTCGCACCCGAGTGAGTAAAACCCTGCAATATATATATCTTCAATAATTTTCAACAATCCGACCACAAAAAAATGCCTAACAAAGTCCAAGAAGAAACATATATGATATCCTTGTCAAACAAAGAATAAGCCGTCAGAACATAAATGGCCAGTCAAGTGGCAGCGCAATTAAAACCTACAAACCATCCATATACCTCATAGTCACGTTTGTGAGGACATAAACTATCATATATATACATAGACCCTATATGGCCTGAACAGTTGTGTACTTAGCTTAAAGGCATCTTCTTCTAACGTGTTTCCCCCTCTTGGTCATTCAGGGTTTTATCTGGGAATTTCTTCAATCAGGACAAGAAAATGAAACCATAAGAAGTACTGAAATGAGGATAACAGCTCACAGGCTCAGGTAATATGCCCCCACATAGCCCCTACATACAGTATGGTCACCCACACAGCCCCCCTATATACAGATATACAGTATGAGCCCCCACATAATCCCTTACATATAATATCACTCTCCACACAGCCCCCTATATACAGTATGAACCCACACATAGCCACGTACATAAAGTATGAGCCAACATACCGTTTCAGCCTTCACATAACCTCCAATATACAGTATGAGCCCCACATAGCTACCTAGATACAGTATGAGCCCTCACATAACTCCCTATATACAGTAGACGCCCATATAGCTACCTAAATACAGTATGAGCCTCCACATAGCTCCCTATATAAAGAATGAGCCATACAGCCTTCTACAGCTCTGGCAAAAATTAAGAGACCACCACATCAAAACCCTGTCATGGGCAGCCCATTCTCCAGACCTGAACCCCATTGAAACCTCTGGAATGTAATCAAGAGGATGATGGATAGTCACAAGCCATCAAACAAAGAAGAACTGATTACATTTTTGCGCCAGAAGCAGTGTGAAAGACTTGTGGAAAGCATGCCAAGACGCATGAAAGCTGTGATTAAAAATCATGGTTATTCCACAAAATATTGATTTCTGAACTTTTCCTGAGTTAAAACATTAGTATTGTTTTTTCTAAATGACTATGCACTTGTTTTCTTTGCATTATTTGAGGTCTGAAAGCACTGTTTGTTTGTTTTTTCAATTTTGACCATTTCTCCTTTTCAGAAAAAAACCCAAAATGTATTGCTTGGAAATTTGGAGACATGTTGTCAGAAGTTTGTAGACTAAAAGAACAATTTACATTTTACTCAAAAATATACCTATAAAGAGAAAAATCAGACAAACTGAACATTTTGTGGTGGTCTCTTAATTTTTGCCAGAGCTGTATATACAGTATGAGCCCGATCTTAGCTCCCTATTCACGGTATGATCCCCAATGTACCCTCCTATGTGCAGTATGAGCACGCACATAGCTCCCTTTATACTGTGTGTGCCTACACATAACTTACTATATACAGTATGTGAAGGAGCAGATAGCCTCCATGCATACAGTATGAGCCCCCACATAGCTTCTTATATACAGCGTGAGCCCCCACATATAGCATCCTATATACAGTATGAGCCTGTACATTGGCCCTATATACAGTATAAGCCCACCTATAGCCTCTATATACACAGTTTGAGCCTCCACACAGCTCCTTATATGCAGTATGAGCCCCCATATTGCCTGCTATATACAGTGTGAGCCTGCACATAGCCCCCTACATACAGTATGAGCCCACACATAACCTTCATATATACAGTATGAGCCCCCTATATACAGCATGAGCCCTTACATAGCCTCCTATAAACAGCATGAACCTCACATATAGCCTCCTATATACAGTATGAGCCTGCAAATAGCCCTCTATATACAGTATATGCCCGCACATAGCCTTCTATATACAGCGTGTAGCCGCACATTGCTCACTATATACAGTATGAACACCCTTATAGAATGCTATATACAGTATGATACTGCATATAGTTCCCTATATACAGTATGAGCCCCCTTATAACCTCCTATATACAGTGTGAGCCCCATATAGCCTCCTATATACAGTACGAACCCGCACATAATAGTATGAACCCCACATAGCAACCTATATACTATATGAACCCTTACATAGCCCCTATATACAGTATGAGTCCTCACATAGGCTACTATATACAGTGTGAGCCCCCACATGGCCGCCTATATACAGTGTGAGCAAGACATACTGTATAGACTCCTATATACAGTATGAACACCCCACAGAAACTGCATGAGCCCTGATATAGCCCCTATATACAGAATTAATCCTCACATAGGCTTCCATATACAGCATGAACCCCCACATAGCAGTCTATATACAGTATGAACCCTCATAAAGGCTGCTATATACAGTATGAACCCCTCAGACAACACCCTATACACCCTTCATTAACAGTTCGGCTTCAGGTCTCCTTGAGGCATCAGTGATTTTTTTTATGTATGCAAGAAAACGGTCCATTCTTCATAGTGTTTTTCATCGGTGTTTGTTCCGTGTGTCATTTTTTACACTTAGTTTTTTAACAGTGATTTTAATGTACATGTATGTATTTCACGGATTGCATTCAGATGACATCAATGTGCTGTCTGTGATTTTCGCCGACCCATAAACTTGTATTGGTAATTTTCATCTGTGAAGTGGATAAAAAACGGACATATCTCCATAATCCGCATAAAAAACAGGGACATGTGAACAGCTACATAGAATATAATGGATATGTGTCTTATCCATGAAAATCACAGATAGAATGACACCTTAGGTCTCATTAAGACATCCACTTATCACATGCATGTTCTATCCATGGTTTTCACTGATAGAACACGTACTCATTATAATCTATGGAGCAGTTCCCATGTCCGTGTATTTTTGTGGATCGTGTGTCCGCAAAAAAACGATAGATGTCTGTTTTTTATATCTGCGTCACAGATCAAAACTGCAACCCCTGGCAAAAATTATGGAATCACCGGCCTTGGAGGATGTTCATTCAGTTGTTTAATTTTGTAGAAAACAAATACATCACAGACATGGCACAAAACTAAAGTAATTTCAAATGGCAACTTTCTGGCTTTAAGAAACACTAAAAGAAATCAAGAACAAAAAATGTGGTAGTCAGTAATGATTACTTTTTTTAAACAAGCATAGGGAAAAAATTATGGAATCACTCAATTCTGAGGAAAAAATTATGGAATCATGAAAAACAAACAAAAAAACACTCCAACACATCACTAGTATTTTGTTGCACCACCTCTGGCTTTTATTACAGCTTGCAGTCTCTGAGGCATGGACTTAATGAGTGTCAAACAGTACTCTGTCTCTGATTGCTGTTGCCAGATCAGCTTTGCAGATTGGAGACTTGTCATGGACCATTTCTTCAACTTCCATCAAACATTTTCAATTGAGATTTGCAGGACATGCCATTGACCTTATGTGTCTTTTTTCAAGGAATGTTTTCACAGTTTTTGCTCTATGGCAGGATGCATTGCCATCTTGAAAAATTATTTCATCATCTCCAAACATCCTTTCAATTGATGAGATAAGAAGAGTGTCTAAAATATCAACATAAACTTGTGCATTTATTGAAGATGTAATGACAGCCATCTCCCCAGTGCCCCATATCATCAATGACTGTGGAAATTTGCATGTTCTCCTCAGGCATTCATCTTTATAAATCTCATTTGAATGCACCAAACAAAAGTTACAGCATCATCACCTTGCCCAATGCAGATTCGTGATTCATCACTGAATATGACTTTCATCCAGTCATCCACAGTCCACAATGGCTTTTCCTTAGCCCATTATAACTTTGTTTTGTTCTGTTTAGGTGTTAATGATGGTTTTCGTTTAGCTTTTCTGTATGTAAATTTCCTTTAGGCGGTTTCTTACAGGTCGGTCACAGAGGTTGACTACAGTTTCCTCCCATTTGTTCCTCATCTGTTTTGATGTGCACTTCCTGTTTTGGAGACATATTGCTTTGAGTTTCCGGTCTTGACGCTTTGATGTTTTCCTTGGTCTACCAGTATGTTTGCCTTTAACAACCTTCCCATTTTGTTTGTTTTTGGTCCAGATTTTAGACACAGCTGACTGTGAACAACCAACATCTTTTGCAACATTGTGTGATCATTTACCCTCTGTTAAGAGTTTGATAATCCTCTCCTTTGTTTCAATTGACATCTCTCGTTGGAGCCATGATTCATGTCTGTCCACTTGGTGCAACAGCTCTCCAAGGTGTAATCACTCCTTTTTAGATTCAGACTAACGAGCAGATCTAATTTGATGCAGGTGTTATTTTTGGGTATGAAAATTTACAGGGTGATTCCATAATATTTCCCCTCTACTTGTTTAAAAAAGTAACCATTACTGACTACCACATTTTTTGTTCTTGATTTCTTTTAGTGTTTCTTTATGCCAGAAAGTTGCCATTTGAAATGACTTTAGTTTTGTGCCATGTCTGTGATCTGATTTTTTTCTACAAAATTAAACAACTGATTGAGCATCCTCCAAGGCCAGTGATTCCATAATTTTTGCCAGAGGTTGTACACATACAAATCTTTGGGTCTATGAAAATCACAGACAGCACATGGATGGCATCAGTATGTCATCTTTGTTCTGTGCATAATTAACATTGTATGAATAGGAGAAGCTTTGCAATTTAATATTTCAAATGTGAGAATCACTGATGAAATACTGATGATAAATACTGACACACTGAGCAAACGCTGATGAAGATCGTCTGAAAACCACTGATAAAAATTGGACTATTGTTTGCGTACATGAAAAATCACTGACGTTTGAATCTGTGCCCTATTTACATACTCTATCCTAAGTCATATAGGACTGTATACTACGAGCTGTTTGCTACAGAAAAATAAACAATCTCCACTAATTTATTTAGATATAAGAAAATCAAGGAAAACATTGCCTATATATCCAATTTAAGCCTTGATGTTATCACATAAAGTATTCACCAGGGGCTGGAGACAGCCCACCTACTCCATGTCTGCAAGTGATAATCAAATGTATTAAAATTTCACAACAAATGTTACTCGTAGACATTACATTTTTGTATTTACATATCACCTCAGATAAATATGTTTAATTACCAATTCAATTAGCATAGTCTGAAGGACATATACCACAGAACTGTTTGTTGTAAACTCTATGAGACAATTTCAATATAAAGCTATGAGCCGTACTCAGCATCGGTTGATTGGCACACCACCCCAGGATACATTCTAAAACCAAAACATAGGTAATAGTTATTTTTCCATTTAGTAAAGTGAAGATTCATCTTGTCAAATTTCCCAGTCTGCCTGATGAATAAAGAATCAAAAATTAAAGACTTAGGCTACGTTCACATATGCCTCTGGCCTTTTTATTGGAGGGTCCATCAGGGATCTTGTCACTTTTGACAGTAAGAATAGCACAGCACATAGTGCGCACCTTTACATATACAGAGCGGAATATTCGACAGAGCCCTGAAGGACACCAATAAAAATCAATTTGGTTCATCTGGAGCCATGTGGATCTGCAATTCTATGGAGAAAATGTGCACAGAACCTTAAACAGCACCCATTCTTTCAGGTGACTTTTCAGAATAAAGTGTGTGTGTGTGTTCTTGTGTATATGTACATGAGGAATATCGCTATATATGACTATTACATTTCTAGTATTTAGAATTTGACATAATTTTTTTTCTACAAGGTTCTATTTTTAAACATCAGTTAGCCCGAAGCTAGTGAGTGGAGCCTAGTTTCCATAATGTCTTGAATACACAGTACACATACATCAGGGATTCGTGCTCTCTTGTTTCTATGTGACACAAGTTCAGAAGCAGCAGCAGCATGGAACACATTATACAGCAGTACTGAGCAACATAGCTGTGAATCCAGCACTCAGTGTGAGATAAATCTTTTACTAGAAAACAATAGGGTCTTTCTACCTCTCTCACTCTGTTCCTCCTTCCTCCTCCTCTTTCCTTTTCTCTCCATATGCTTCAACAATCAGTCATAAACTAATCACTATGTGAGTTGGTAGTCTGTCTTGTCTTGAGCAGTACAGATGTAGGAAACTAGCAGGTGCATAGAATGCAGTGACACACAAGAGGCAGAACAAGGGTTAACAGGTTTCTTTCATAATAAACAATGGAAAAAGCAGGGGGGTAAAATATAGATTCACAAGTGCAGGGAAGAACAGTAAAGAGGAAACAACTTATCAGTCTCTGGGTCCTGGAAGAAGGTGGCTGGAAGATCCCCCGGTGGCACCGCAGGCGGCATGAGATGTCTCCAATCTGGTCCCGTAGATAATAGATGAACTGTCTCTGCACGGTGACAAGTCCTCTGGGTTCTTCGCCACGTGGACTCCTGGTTCAGGTACCAGATGCTGTACGAGGCCCAGCGGGTGAAGCAAACAGTTCAGCAGTCAAGGCCGCAGGTGAAGCACACAGTTCAGCAGCCGCAGGCGCAGTCCAGCACTCAGCGTGCACCACAGGAATATTACTGAGCGGGGCCTCCACGAGGGTCAGCAGAACTGTGTCGTGAACGCCGTCTCGGTCATAGTGCGGTGCAGGGGTCTCTCTGAGCTGAGTAACATTCGTCTGGATTGGATTGCTAACCGGGTAAAGCAGCCCAGATAGCTGGTGTGGGTCAGTCGAGAGGGAGTCAACCGTCTCTGTGCTCGCACGCTGATTCCCCGCCAAAAGTCCTGTCTTTTCGCGCTCAGCTCTATTTAAGTCAGACCCGCCCCCCCCTCTGTCAGGTGTCCTGGCCTGCTCCGGTCAGAAATCTGTTCCCCCAGGGATAATGGTGGCAGCGCCGACAGTTCCAGCCCAGACACGCAAAAGGGACTGTTAGCCCGTTCCATCTCACTACACAGAATCTAGCAGTTTATCAGAATGCTGAGTTTAAGAGATACGGGGAGAAGTGGCTTTAAATTGGAGAAACAAGCATTTTTATCCTGATAAAATATATTTAGAAGTTTATTTTGGCTTGTAGCATTGATTTATGGAAAGTTTCTTGAAACAGCAGTGACCATTTAAGTTTTCAGTCTAGCTATGAACACTTGTTCCTTCAATTTTTTTTTTGCACTGGAGTCACATCCTGTGTTATAGTCCAGAACTTTATTTGCAATTTTACACATCCCTAACTGGTTACTCTAGTAATGTATTGGGATAATTAATTAGTAATTTTCTACATCAAATTAATGTACACAACATAATAGAAAAAGACATTTCCCAGAATGCAAATCACATGAGTGGATGTTGAATAGACATTGTGCCATCAACGAACGCTGGAAGAGTCCAGCTCTGAAGCTTGCAGAATTATGAAGGCAACTCTGGAGTATAATATGGCTGAAACTCAGACACAATTCAAAGTAAGAACTATTATGACAAGGTTTTATGCAGATAAATTATATTTGTTAATTCCTGGTGAGGAGATTTGAACATTTAATTTGACGAGATGTGTGAAGCTGTGAAAATTTGCTTTACTGGTGTTTCAGCAGCAGACAAATTCTTATTAAGGAGCCATATTTTCCTCACATAAAAAAAACAAATAAGAATCTGTATGAAAATATTTTAACTTCCATTGTCTTATTTGGGGGATATATGGCTCTGTAATAAGAAGTTCGTCCATCTATGAAATGACAGTGAAGCCCATTTTCACAGATTCACTCATTTGTTCTCATAAGTGGGAATAAAATCCCACTAATAAATCAAACTGTACAATTGTAAAGGGAAAAAATAGTATATATTTACACCAGGTTATACATGTACATATGTTTTATGTGACAGCAAGGAACTGTATTTAGGGAGCACCAACATGGTAAATGCCCACGGTAGCTACAACTACTTGATGTTAGGGAATATTTACCAAGGAGGATATATCGTCGCAGCTGCTGAATCTTCTGTCATTTTATGCTATCGATTGTATAAAATGTAGGTTTTCGGGCTTTTCTAGTTTTTTTTTCCTTCCTGGACAAGAAACCATAACAACTGTGTATAGACAATAAAACAATCGATTTAGGACTAGAGTTTAAAGTGATAAATAGAATTCACTTCCAACGTAAGTCATATAGCAGGAGCCACTTCCTGAAGAGCCACACACACAAATGCAATCTAGCATATAATATAACAGCCACCAAACATGCGGGACAGGGACTTGAGCATGGTGCACAAGCACCCGTGCCACTCGATTGAGTAACGAGTGTACCCGAGCACCCCAATGTTCGATTGAGTATCGAGAAGGGGCAAGCATGCTGGCTCGTCACTAGCTTTGACTCATCTACTTTCTATAGAAGTATTTTCTGAACATGCTTTAGTAGGGTGAAGAGGGGAGGTGAGCTATGACCATCAACTATTGTAAATAGTGGATTCTGAGTTACATACAGTTTATAGAGGCATTTCCTCTTTGTAATCCTGCCTGTAATGGTAATGAAATCATTATTTTACAGCGATCATAACAGAAAATGAAATATGTCTGGTGTTAGGGACAGTGGCCAGTGGGAAAATTGCATGATTTCCTGCCAAATACAGTGGGGGAAATAAGTATTGCAGGACAATCTGTTCTAGATTGTCCCTGACATCCTTAGAAAACTCTTCGGTCTTGCCCATGTTGTAGAGGTTAGAGTCTGACTGATTAATTGAGTCTGTGAACAGTAGTCTTTTATAAAGGTGACTGTAAGACAGTTGTCTTTAATGCAAGTAAAGAGTTGTTTAGGAGCGTCTAACTGGTCTGTAGAAGCCTGAACTCTTAAAGTTTGGTAGGGGATCAAATACTTATTTCTCACTGCAAAATGCAAATAAATTTATGTAATTTATACCATGTGATTTTCTGGATTTTATTTTTGATATTCTATCTTTCAATGTTAAAATTAACCTTCTCTTAAAATTATAGACTGTTCATGTCTTTGTCAGTGGGCGAACTTACAAAATCAGCAAGGGATCAAATACTTATTTCCCCCACTGCATACAGCTCTGGCAAAAATTAAGAGACCATTGCAAAATTTTCAATTTGTCTGATTTTTCCCTTTATAGGTATATTTTTGAGTAAAAATGTAAATTGTTCTTTTATTCTATAAACTACTTGACAACATGTCTCTGAAGTTCCAAACAATAATTTTTTTATTTATTTTTTTAAAATGAGAAATGGTCAAAATATCAAAAAATGCATTGCTTGCAGACCTCAAATAATGTAAAAAAAACAAGTTCATAATCATTTAGAAACAACAATACTAATGTTTTAACTCAGGAAGAGTTCAGAAATCAATATTTTGTAGAATAACCATGATTTTTAACCACAGCGTTCATGCGTCTTGGTATGCTTTCCACGAGCCTTTCACACTGCTTTTGAGTGACCTTATGCCACTCCTGGTACAAAAATGTAAGCAGTTCTTCTTTGTTTGATGGCTTGTGACTATCCATCTTCCTCTTGATTACATTCCAGAGGTTTTCAATGGGGTTCAGGTCTGGAGATTGGGCTGGCCATGACAGGGATTTGATGTGGTCGTCCTTCATCCACACATTGATTGACCTAGCTGTTTGGCATGGTGCATTGTCCTGCTGGAAAAAACAGTCCTCAGAGTTGGGGAACATTGTCTGAACAGATGTAATCAACTGTTTTTCCAGGAAAACTTTGTATGTGGCTTGATTCATACGTCGTTCGCAAAGATTAACCTGCCCAATTCCAGCCTTGCTGAAGCATCCCCAGATCATCACCAATCCTCCACCAAATTTCACAGTGGGTGCAAGACACTGGTTTGTATGCCTCTCCAGGTTTCCATCTAACCATTAGATGACCAGGTGTTGGGCAAAGTTGAAAATTAGACTTATCAGAGAAGATTACCTTACTCCAGTCCTCTGTGGTCCAATCCTTACTGTATGGTCTTTGGCAAATTTCAGCCTGGCTCTCCTTTGCTTCTCATTGATGAAAGGCTTTTATATAGCTTTACATGACTTGAGTCCTGCCTCTAGGAGCCTGTTACGAACTGTTCTTGCCGTGTACTTCACCCCAGTTGCCATTTGCCATTCCTTTAGTAGGTTACTTGATGTCATCCTGCGGTTGCTGAGTGACATTCGAATAAGATGTTCATCCCGGTCAGTGGAGAGTCATTTTCGCCCTCTGCCGGTCTGTAGCTTTGTTGTCCATAATATCTCCTACTTGACCTTGTTGTAATGGACTGCCATCTTAGAAATTTTAAGGATGGAGGCAACATGACGGTTACGGAACTGCAACACAGAACTAGAAGAGAAGGGGGAAAACTGACCCTGCACTGAGACTAGGATGATACCCTACGATGGAGTGGGTGACCCATTCCTTGCGAATAGACCCACCGACGATCCTAGGTTAAACTACAGCGAAGACCTGTAGACAAGGGCAAGGAGGTCCCTGAAAGATCTAAGGATTGGGTATAAAAACAGGTCACCTCCTAATAGAAAGCACAGAGATGGTTGCAGAAACCAACTGAAAACAGAAACTAAGGATAGCAGAACCAGAGATCCCAGAACTGCACAAAATCAAACACAGAAAGCAATCAAAGCACATAGCCACAACTCTAGTGGATTAACACTGTTGTCAAGCAAGGAATGGGAGGCAGGTACTGGGTAATAAAGGGTGATACAGTCACCTGACCCAAGACAACCCAGCACCAGGGGAAAAAGGCCGGCAGCCAGAAAACCACAACAAGATGGCGGATGGTCAAAAAACACAACGGATTCTAACAATGACTGTTAAGACACACAGATTGTGTCCAAGGAATAAAAACTAGGGGGAGTGAATGGGGAGGCAGCAGTAACCAATAGAAGTGTATGGTTGCTGCAGAGAGAAAGCTGCACTAACAGTACCTGACATACGTGATCACAGGGGGAGTGGCTGGAGAAGGAACTAAGCTCCATGCAAAGGAGAAAGAGAGTGGTCAGATATATCGGGTTCAATAGCCAGAGGGCAACGCAGTATCCAAGGGCACAGACTAAAGAATGGTCAAATACAAGCTGAAGTCAGAAAAGCCAGACAGGAACGCAGTAACCAAAGGCACAGACAAGGAGGGCAGTCAGAGAGCAAGCCAGAGATCAGAACCAGAGAAATAGCAGAGGTACAGAATCAGAGTGCAGACACAAAATGAGGGACAAGCCAGATCATACACTAGACAAGGACACGGGAATAAACAGTATACACAGGTATAGCAAGGTCAGCTGCTCAGCCGAGGACAGAACTATCACTCCCCACAGGAGAGCGGGTTAATATAGCCCTCCCCAAACCAAAAGGAAGCCATCAAGGTTAACTCTGTACATCCCAGGGCGGGGAAAGGAATTCCCTTCCTGAGCTATGACAATGACGCTCATTGTGTCACTCTGCTATTAACCCCTTACTGACCTTGGACGGGATAGTACGTCCGAGGTCAGCTCCCCTGCTTTGATGCAGGGCTCTGCGGTGAGCCCGCATCAAAGCCAGGACATGTCAGCTGTTTTGAACAGCTGACATGTGACCCGCAATAGCGGCGGGTGAAATCGCGATTCACCCGCCGCTATTAACTAGTTAAATGCCACTGTCAAACGTAGACAGCGGCATTTAACTACCGCATCAGGCCGGGCGGCCGGAAATGACGGCATCGCCGACCCCCGTCACATGATCGGAGGTCGGCGATGCTTCTCCATTGTAACCATAGAGCTCCTTGAGACCTCTATGGTTACTGATCGCCGGTAGCTGTGAGCGCCACCCTGTGGTCGGCGCTCACAGCACACCTGATTTTCTGCTACATAGCAGCTAACAGCAGATCGCTGCTATGTAGCAGAGCCGATCGTGCTGTGACTGCTTCTAGCCTCCCATGGAGGCTATTGAAGCATGGCAAAAGTTAAAAAAAAAAGTTTAAAAAAATGTGAAAAAAATAAAAAAAATATAAAAGTTTAAATCACCCCCCCTTTCGCCCCAATCAAAATGAATCAATAAAAAAAAATCAAATCTACACATATTTGGTATCGCCACGTTCAGAATCGCCCGATCTATCAATAAAAAAAAGCATTACCAGATCGCTAAACGGCGTAACGAGAAAAAAAATTGAAAAGCCAGAATTACATTTTTTTGGTCGCCACGACATTGCATTAAAATGCAATAACGGGCGATCAAAAGAACGTATCTGCACCGAATTGGAATAATTAAAAACGCCAGCTCGGCACGCAAAAAATAAGTCCTCAACCGACCCCAGATCATGAAAAATGGAGACGCTACGAGTATCGGAAAATGGCGCAATTTTTTTTTTTTTTTAGCAAAGTTTGGAATTTTTTTTCACCACTTAGGTAAAAAATAACCTAGTCATGTTAGGTGTCTATGAACTCATAATGACCTGGAGAATCATAATGGCAGGTCAGTTTTAGCATTTAGTGAACCTCGCAAAAAAGCCAAGCCAAAAACAAGTGTGGGATTGCACTTTTTTTGCACTTTCACTGCACTTGGAATTTTTTTCCCGTTTTCTAGTACACGACATGGTAAAACCAATGATGTCGTTCAAAAGTACAACTCGTCCCGCAAAAAATAAGCCCTCACATGGCCAAATTGACGGAAAAATAAAAAACTTATGGCTCTGGGAAGGAGGGGAGTGAAAAACGAACACGGAAAAATGAAAAATCCCACGGTCATGAAGGGGTTAAAGCCAGAATTGAGCCCTTCTTTTCCTCACTCAAGACGTTTCTCTTCAACTCCTTTTGCATGGTTAAAAGTTATTTTTTCATTCCTTTTACTTTTGGGATATAACTAGCACTTGTTTTGCCATCCAGCTTGTCTTATTGCAAGAGGATTGTGAACACCACAGCAGTATTTTTGAATATTTTCCTTTGTTAAATAAGATTTGGTTCAGGTGATCTAATCAGAAGCACATTAAGTAGGTGTACTCTGGTTGGAATTCAACTGACACTGGAATGGAATGGCTGTCAAACATGTAGAGAAGCTGATTTTTACAAAACTTTGCAGTGGTCTCTTAGCTTTTGCCAGAGCTGTATGTTGTATCAGTGTGGACCATGTCTCTCTTTTTTATTCTCTACATTTTTAACCCCTTCAAGTCGCGGCCCTTTTTCGTTTTTGTGTTTTCGTTTTTCGCTCCCCTCCTTCCCAGAGCCATAACTTTTTTATTTTTCTGTCAATATGGCCATGTGAGGGCTTATTTTTTGCGGGACGAGTTGTACTTTTGAACGACATCATTGGTTTTAGCATGTCGTGTACTAGAAAACGGGAAAAAAATTCCAAGTGCGGTGAAATTGCAAAAAAAGTGCAATCCCACACTGGTTTTTTGCTTGGCTATTTTGCTAGGTTCACTAAATGCTAAAACTGACCTGCCATTATGATTCTCTAGGTCATTACGAGTTCATAGACACCTAACATGACCAGGTTATTTTTTATCCAAGTGGTGAAAAAAAATTCCAAACTTTGCTTAAAAAAAAAAAAAAAAAAAAGTGCCATTTTCCAATACCCGTAACGTCTCCATTTTTCGTGATCTGGGGTCGGGTGAGGGCTTATTTTTTGCGTGCTGAGCTGGCGTTTTTAATGATACAATTTTGGCGCAGATATGTTCTTTTGATCGCCCGTTATTGCATTTTAACGCAATGTCGCGGCGACCAAAAAAACGTAATTCTGGCGTTTCGGATTTTTTTCTCGCTACGCTGTTTAGCGATCAGGTTAATGCTTTTTTTTAATTGATAGATCGGGCGATTCTGAACGCGGCTATACCAAATATGTGTAGGTTTTGTTTTTTTTTTATTGTTTTATTTAGGATGGGGCGAAAGGGGGGTGATTTAAACTTTTATATTTTTAATATTTTTTTCACATTTTTAAAAACTTTTTTTTCCCACTTTTGCCATGCTTCTATAGCCTCCATGGGAGGCTAGAAGCAGGCACAGCCCGATCGGCTCTGCTACATAACAGCGATCATCAGATCGCTGTTATGTAGCTCAAATGCAGGTGTGCTGTGAGCGCCGACCACAGGGGGGCGCTCACAGCCACCGGCGATCAGTAACCATAGAGGTCTCAAGGACCTCTATGGTTACCTTCCTGACTCATCGCCGACCCCCGATCATGTGACGGGGGTCGGCGATGACGTCATATCCGGCCGCCCGGCCGGATGCGGTAGTTAAATGCCGCTGTCTGAGTTTGACAGCGGCATTTAACAGGTTAATAGCGGCGGGTGAATAGCGATTTCACCCGCCGCTATTGCGCGCACATGTCAGCTGTTCAAAACAGCTGACATGTCGCGACTTTGATGTGCGCTCACCGCCGGAGCGCACATCAAAGCAGGGGATGCGACATGCGCAGTACATGTACGGCGCATGTCGCGAAGGGGTTAAACTTTCCATTTACTGATTAATATATGATACACATTCTAGAAACACAAACTCTCAGCTGCTGAGACTCAAATATACTTTCTGTGCGAAATGGCAGATCCTGCTGTATGGTATGATGACATTACACAAATCAGAGTGTCATAGTGGCAGCTGTACTTTCGTGACGGGGAACTGAAATCACTCAACACATCATTAAATTCAAGTACTGACTCCTGAATGGAAAAACAGTTGTCTCTGTATTCAGGTGATTGCCATAGAAACATGGAATATCATTTTCCTATTGTCTCTGGAAACAGGAAGAAGCAGAAATACACGATTTGTGTCACCCCTGCATTCGAGATTACGCGATCATTCATAATTGTGATCTACAAAACAAATTATATGTACTAAAATAGACACACTCAGGTACTAATTGCAGAATTTAGCAAAAAGTGCTATAATAATAGCATTCTTAGCATCAAAGAATAATCAAATACTAAGAAACCTCTTTTTTGGACTTCAACGCACCACTCCACAATTTCTTTTTTTATTTCAGCCCTGGAGTGGTGCTACTTTTGCAAGATTCCTGCACATAGTATTACAATAATCCACCTGCCGTCTTCAGCTCCTCCCGGCACCACTCTTGTCTCGCACCGCCATCTTGTGACCAACCCAAAGTCAGAAGTAACAGTTATAGTCTCTCAATGCAAGTCTACGAGAGCCAGAATGACGCTCTCATAGACTTGCATTGAAACAAACACTGGAGCTACAGGGTTGCCAAATTAATTTTTTACTTTTGGGGAGCAACAGACAGAAAACATTTTTACGGATACATCAGAAAACCACAATTAATCATTAGAATTTTAAGTTATATATGTCTACAGCTCATAACTCTGATACGATCACATCAGTATTCACTGTGAATGGTAAAAAAAAATGATAACTATATAGTTCCTCGAGCTTAAAGAAATATTCACGGACGCTCTAAAAAAAATTTTTACAGACAGGAAAAAACATTGACATATTTTTACAGACTGTTCAGGACTTTGTGGATGATTGACCACCCAATGAAAAGATCTAGTAGGTCATAAACTGCTGGACACCGACCGGGACAGCACTGATAAAAAATGAAGATGGCGGCTGATAAGTATAATACTAGGGGCAGGGAACATACATTAGTAGCACAACTCAAGTGCTGCAATAAAAAAAATGCTGGAGTGGTGTTTTAATGCTGGCACATCAAAAAAGAGTCAAACAAATTACAGAAGCCCTACCATCTGTATTTTTTTAAATTAAATATGTGTATAAGTGTATGCAATGTAGTGTGAGTGTATTAATATTCTCACCTGCCGCTGCTCTCTCCGGTGTCCAGGACTGTTCTATTCCTGTTCTCAGCTTGAGGGCTCACTAACACTGGCATATAAATCGGATGAATAATAAATAAAAAATCGGATTGCACTTGGTTCAATGGTATTCAATGAAGCAGTACAGATCTGAGTATTTTTCTCAGCTGTATTCGGCGTGAGAAAAATATAGCAGCATGCAGCGATTTGACTCCGAAATGCAAGGCATCCAATTTTTACAGATACAGTACAGACCAAAAGTTTGGACACACCTTCTCATTTAAAGATTTTTCTGTATTTTCATGACTATGAAAATTGTACATTCACACTGAAGGCATCAAAACTATGAATTAAAACATGTGAAATTATATACTTAACAAAAAAGTGTGAAACAACTGAAAATATGTCTTATATTCTAGGTTCTTCAAAGTAGCCACCTTTTGCTTTGAAGACTGCTTTGCACACTCTTGGCATTCTCTTGATGAGCTTCAAGAGGTAATCACCGGGAATGGTTTTCACTTCACAGGTGTGCCCTGTCAAGTTTAGTAAGTGGGATTTCTTGCCTTATAAATGGGGTTGGGACCATCAGTTGTGTTGTGCAGAAGTCTGGTGGATAGACAGCTGATAGTCCTACTGAATAGACTGTAAGAATGAAAAAAGCAAGAAAAAAGCAGTTAAGTAAAGAAAAACAAGTGGCCATTATTACTTTAAGAAATGAAGGTCAGTCAGTCCAAAAAATTGGGAAAACTTTGAAAGTGTCCCCAAATGCAGTTGCAAAAACCATCAAGCGCTACAAAGAAACTGGCTCACATGAGCACCGCCCCAGGAAAGGAAGACCAAGAGTCACCTCTGCTTCTGAGGATAATTTTATCCGAGTCACCAGCCTCAGAAATCGCAGGTTAACAGCAGCCTTCATGGTAAAATAGCTGCTAGGAAACCACTGCTAAGGACAGGCAACAAGCAGAAGAGACTTGTTTGGGATAAAGAACACAATGAATGGACATTAGACCAGTGGAAATCTGTGCTTTGGGCTGATGAGTCCAAATTTGAGATCTTTGGTTCTAACCATCGTGTCTTTGTGCGACGCAGAAAAGGTGAACGGATGGACTCTACATGCCTGGTTCCCACCGTGAAGCATGGAGGGGAGGTGTGATGGTGTGGGGGTGCTTTGCTGGTGACACTGTTGGGGATTTATTCACAATTGAAGGCATACTGAACCAGCATGGCTACCATAGCATCTTGCAGCAGCATGCTATTCCATCCGGTTTGCGTTTAGTTGGACCATCATTCATTTTTCAACAGGACAATGACCCCAAACACACCTCCAGGCTGTGTAAGGGCTGTTTGACCAAGAAGGAGAGTGATGGGGTGCTACGCCAGATGACCTGGCCTCCACAGTCACCAGACCTGAACCCAATCGAGTTGGTTTGGGGTGAGCTGGACCGCAGAGTGAAGGCAAAAGTGCCAACAAGTGCTAAGCATCTCTGGGAACTCCTTCAAGATTGTTGGAAGACCATTTCTGTTGACAACCTCTTGAAGCTTATCATGAGAATGCCAAGACTGTGCAAAGCAGTCATCAAAGCAAAAGGTGGCTACTTTGAAGAACCTAGAATATAAGACATTTTCAGTTGTTTCACACTTTTTTGTTAAGTATATAATTCCACATGTGTTAATTCATAGTTTTGATGCCTTCAGTGTGAATTTACAATTTTTATAGTCATGAAAATACAGAAAAATCTTTAAATGAGAAGGTGTGTCCAAACTTTTGGTCTGTACTGTACATAACAATTCTGTACATAGGAAGCTGTGAATGGTCCTGTAAAAGATTAATAGCTGCTGGGTAAAAAACGGATTGCATACGGACACCACATGGATGACAAGTCAGAAAATATTGTCTCCCTCTCTCCTAGATGAGAATGGGACTGATTTTTTATACGCCAGTGTGAGCGAACCCTTAAAGTGCAATAATTGCCATGGTATCCAAACAGAATAAAAGTAAAATGGCAACAATACTATTTTCCTATGTAGATGCAAGAGCAATTATTGCACTTTTATAGACAGATGTGACTTTACATATTTTTAGAAATTAATGAATATAAAAATTTTTTTATTCTATTAATATAGTTTCTTTGACTATTTTTGGTGTGCAGGCATTAAAGTCCCAAAAGGATGTTATCATTAATTATAGTGACCTGGTAATTAGTAGCCATTTTAAAAACTTAATTTTTTTCACTTGTCTTCTGCTGTTTTCTACCTAGGGGTGAGCAAACCCGAACTGTCCCAAACACAGACTTTTTAATGTATGTCTGGTTTCCTGTTCGGGTTCGGATGTTTAATAAAGTTTGTTGAAAGGCTGCAGCACAAAAAATCAACAAACTTTTAGGCTTTGGGTACTTCCGGAGCTATCACAGCCATGCCTTGCATTGGCATGGCTGTGATTGGCCAGCGCACCATGTGACCTGTACTCTGCAGCCCTGTCTATACGAACAGTGAGCATCAAAATAATTCTACTCTGCAGCCGCCTCTTTGGCATTTGTAGGCCAAACAAATAATTTGTCTGGACCGCTGTGAATTTTCTAGAAGTGTAGTAAATAAATAAATCTCAGCAGCCATTTGTAGGCCAAACAAATAATTTTTTTGTGGACCACTGTGTCTTTTCCAGTAGTGTGCCAAATAAGTAAACCTTAGCAGCCATTTGTAGGCCAAACAAATAATTTTTCTAGACCGTTGTTTTTTCTAGTAGTGTGGCAAATAAATAAATCTCAGCAGTAGTCTAATTGCCATTAGTAGGGCAAACAAATATTTTTTCTGGACCACTGTACGTTTTCTAGTAGTGTGGCAAATAAATAAATCTTGTTGCTACTTGTGGGGCAAACAAATAATTTTTCTACACAGCTGTGCTTTCTAGTGATGGGGCAAATAAATCTAAGAAGCCATTTGTAGGGCAAACAAATATTTTGTCTTGACCACTGTGTATTTTCTAGTAGTGTTAAAAATAAATAAATCTTGTTGCCTTTTATAGGGCAAACAAATGATTTTTCTGGAAAATTGTGTGTTTTCTAGTAGTGTGGCAAATAAATCTTGTTGCAAACTTTCCATTTGTAGGGCAAACAAATAATTTTTCCTGAAAAAGAAGTAACTTTACTTCAAAATGCGTCGCAATACACCATCATTTCACTACACTGGGATATATGTCTTCCTCCCTCTCACGATCAACATTTGCCTCCCAGCAAAGAGAGGATGTGCCAGCACCACCCCTACCATCACCAGTATCACCGAGCATCTTCACACTGTTCCATGAAAGTGTTCAGCTTTCCATCCCCCAAACCCTCGAGAGAAGAGGAAGATACCCCCGCTAGCCACCCATGAACCATAGTCCTGAATGACCATATTTCCAAATTGCTAGCATTTGAAATGCTGCCATTCTGTTTGTTGGAGACAAATTTTTTAAACAAACTAATGGAGGTGGCTGTCCCGCAGTACGTTCTTCCAAGCAGCTACTACTTTTCCAGGTGTGCCATTCCTTATCAGCATACACATGTAACGGATAAAATACAGTGGGGGAAATAAGTATTTGATCCCTTGCTGATTTTGTAAGTTTGCCCACTGGCAAATACACAATCTATAATTTTGAGGGTATGCTCCCACGGTCAGTAAACGCTGTGGTTTGGACGCTGCGTACATCTGCAGCGTCAAACCCTCAGCGTCCAGATGCTACAGCATAGTGGATGGGATTTCAAGAAATCCCATGTACACTATTCGCTCAGAGACACCCGTGGCTTCCCTGCGTAATCGGACATGCGGCGCGTTTTTCCAGACCGTAGCATGTCTATTTATGTTGCAGAGACGCTCCGTTTCCGCAGTGTACATTACGCATAGGATTTAATTAGATTATTATGTTCTTAGTCACAAGTGTATTAAGTGCACGAACGCAGCTTACTACGCATGTATACTAATTTAAATAATGTCTTACCTTGTTTCAGCCGGATGTTTGCGTACACTGCAGTTCTCGCGACAAGCTCAGCTGACTGTGAGAACTGCCATGCATGTGACCACCGGGGAGGGAGTTATCTTCGTTCACTAGCCAACTGCAGTTCACATGACCGCCGGTGACCGAGCTCTCTCCAGTCATCAGCGGTCATCAGCTTAAAGCTCCGGTGTGTCTGGATGTCAAGTGGAGTGGTGGCATAATGCCACCATTCAGACAAAGGCATACAGAGGTAGCAGAGCTGGACTCATCGTGGGATAGTATGCATATCTTCTCGGCAGACAGATAAGGATATTGTTGCTTTTTTATTTTATTTCTCTTCCAGGAGATCAAGGGCTTCAGTGGAATTAGGCGATGCAGTAAGTATGGTTTAACCCCTTAGTGACAGAGCCAATTTGGTACTTAATGACCGAGCCAATTTTTACAATTCTGACCAGTGTCACTTTAAGAGGTTATAACTCTGGAACGCTTTATCGGATCCTGCTGATTCTGAGAGTGTTTTTCCGTGACATATTGTACTTCAAGTTAGTGGTAACATTTCTTCGATATTACTTGCGATTATTTATGAAAAAAATGGAAATATGGCGAAAATTTTTAAAATTTTGCAATTTTCAAACTTTGTATTTTTATGCCCTTAAATCAGAGAGATATGTCACAAAAAATAGTTCATAAATAACATTTCCCACATGTCTACTTTACATCAGCACAATTTTGGAAACAATTTTTTTTTTGTTAGGGAGTTATAAGGGTTAAAAGTTGACCAGCAATTTCTCATTTTTACAACACCATGTTTTTTTTAGGGACCACATCACCTTTGAAGTCATTTTGAGGGGTCTATATGATAGAAAATAACCAAGTGTGACACCATTCTAAAAACTGCACCCCTCAAGCTGCTCAAAACCACATTCAAGAAGTTTATTAACCCTTTATGTACTTCACAGGAACTGAAACAATGTGGAAGAAAAAAATGAACATTTAACTTTTTTTTGCAAACATTTTAATTCAGAACCATTTTTTTTAATTTTCACAAGTGTAAAAACAGAAATTTAACCACAAATTTTGTTGTGCAATTTTTCCTGAGTACGCCGATACCCCATATGTGGAGGTAAACCACTGTTTGGGCGCACCGCAGAGCTTGGAAGTGAAGGAGCACCGTTTGACTGTTTCAATGCAGAATTGGCTGGAATTGAGATCGGACGCCATGTCGCGTTTGGAGAGCCCCTAATGTGCCTAAACAGTGGAAACCCCCCACAAGTGACACCATATTGGAAACTAGACCCCTTAAGGAACTTATCTAGATGTGTGGTGAGCACTTTGAACCCCCAAGTGCTTCACAGAAGTTTATAACGTAGAGCCGTGAAAATAAAAAATCGCATTTGTTTTCACAAAAATGATTTTTTCGCCCACAAATTCTTATTTTCACAAGGGTAACAGGAGAAATTAGACCACAAAAGTTGTTGTGCAATTTCTCCTGAGTACGTCGATACCCCATATGTGGAGGTAAACCACTGTTTGGGCGCACCGCAGAGCTTGGAAGTGAAGGAGCACCGTTTGACTTTTTCAATGCAGAATTGGCTGGAATTGAGATCGGATGCCATGTCGCGTTTGGAGAGCCCCTGATGTGCCTAAACAGTGGAAACTCCCCACAAGTGATACCATTTTGGAAACTAGACCCCTTAAGGAACTTATATAGATGTGTGGTGAGCACTTTTAACCCCCAAGTGCTTCATAGAAGTTTATAACGTAGAGCCGTGAAAATAAAAAATCACATTTGTTCTACAAAAATGATCTTTTTGCCCCCAAATTTTTATTTTCACAAGGGTAACAGGAGAAATTAGACCACAAAAGATGTTGTGCAATTTCTCCTGAGTACGTCGATACCCCATATGTGGGGGTAAACCACTGTTTGGGCGCACCGCAGAGCTTGGAAGAGAAGGAGTGTCGTTTTACTTTTTCAATGTAGAATTGGCTGGAATTGAGATCGGACGCCATGTCACGTTTGGAGAGCCGCTGATGTGCCTAAACAGTGGAGAACACCCACAAATGACACCATTTTGGAAACTAGACCCCTTAAGGAACTTATCTAGATGTGTGGTGAGCACTTTAAACCCCCAGGTGCTTCACAAAAGTTTATAACGTAGAGCCGTGAAAATTAAAAAATCGCATTTTTTCTACAAAAATGATTTTTTGCCTCCAAATTTTTATTTTACCAAGGATAACAGGAGAAAATGGACCCCAGAAGTTGTTGTACAATTTGTCTTGAGTACGCCGACACCCCATATGTGAGGGTAAACCACTGTTTGGGCACATGGCTGAGCTCGGAAGCAAAGGAGCGCCATTTGACTTTTCAATGCAAAGTTGACTGGAATTGAGATCGGACGCCATGTCGCGTTTGGAGAGCCCCTGATGTGCCTAAACAGTAGAAACCCCCCAAAAGTGACCCCATTTTGGAAACTAGACCCCCCATGGAATTTATCTAGATGTGTAGTGAGAACTTTGAATGCCCAAGTGCATCACAGAAGTTTATAATGCAGAGTCGTAAAAATAAAAAATATATTTTTTTTAACAATAAAGATTTTTTAGCCCCCAAGTTTTTATTTTCACAAGGCTAACAAGAGAAATTGGACCCCAAAAGTTGTTGTCCAATTTGTCTTGAGTATGCTGGTACCCAATATGTGGGGGTAAACCACTGTTTGGGCGCACGGCAGAGCTCGGAAGGGAAGGAGCGCCATTTTGAAATGCAGGCTTTGATAGAATGGTCTGCGGGCGTTATGTTGCGTTTGCAGAGCCACTGATGTACCTAAACAGTAGAAACCCCCACAAGTGACCCCATTTTGAAAACTAGACCCCTCAAGGAACTTATCTAGATATGTGGTGAGAACTTTGAATGCCCAGGTGCTTCGCAGAAGTTTATAATGCAGAGTAGTGAAAATAGAAAATATTTTTTTTTTCTACAAAAAAGATATTTTAGCCCCCAAGTTTTTATTTTCACAAGGGTAACAAGAGAAATTGGATGCCAATATTTGTTCTCCAATTTGTCCTGAGTATGCTGGTACCCCATATGTGGGGGTAAACCACTGTTTTGGCACACGGCAGAGCTCGGAAGAGAAGGAGCGCCATTTTGGAATTCAGACTTTGATAGAATTGTCTGTGGGTGTTATGTTGTGTTTGCAGAGCCCCTGATGTACCTAAACAGTAGAAACCCCCAACAAGTGACCAAATTTTGGAAACTAGACCCCCTAAGGAACTTATCTAGATATGTGGTGAGAACTTTGAATGCTCAAGTGCTTCACAGAAGTTTATAATGCAGAGTAGCGAAAATAAAAAAATATTTTTTTTTCCCACAAAAAAGATTTTTAGCCCCCAAGTTTTTATTTTCACAAGGGTAACAGGAGAAATTGGACCCCAAAAGTTGTCCAATTTATCCCGAGTATGCTGATGCCCCATATGTGGGGGTAAACCACTGTTTGGGCGCACGGCAAAGCTCAGAAGGGAGGGAGCACCATTTGACTTTTTTAGCGCAAAATTGGCTGTCGTGTTTGGAGACCCCCTGATGTACCTAAACAGTGGAAACCCCCAAATTATAACTCCAACCCTAACTCCAACACACCCCTAACCCTAATCTCAACCCGATCCATAATCCTAATCACAACCCTAACGATAATCACAACCCTAACCCCAAAACAGCCCTAATCTCAACCCTAACCATAACCCTAATCAAAACCCTAAATCCAACACACCCCTAACCCTAATCCTAACCCTAATCCCAACCCTAACCCTAATCCCAACCCTAATCCCAAACGTAACCCTAATCCCAAACGTAACCTAATCCCAACCCTAATCCAAACCCTAACCCTAATCCCAACTCTAACCCTAACTTTAGCCCCAACCCTAACTTTAGCCCCAACCCTAACCATAACTTTAGCCCCGTCGTCACAAAAAAGTTCAATGTAACCTTTTTTTTGTACGTCGCGTCCGCCATTTTCGCGCATGCGTGGCCGTAACTCTGCCCCCTCCTCCCCAGGACATAGACTGGGCAGCGGATGCATTGAAAAACTGCATCCGCTGCCCACGTTGTGCACAATTTTCACAACGTGCGTCGGTACGTCGGGCCGACGCATTGCGACCGCCCCGTACCGACGCAAGTGTGAAAGAAGCCTAAGGCTACTTTCACACTAGCGTCGTACTCGGCCCATCGCAGTGTGTCGGGCCGACGTACCGACGCTAGCATTGTAAGCGCCACACAACGGGTGCAGCGGATGCTGTTTTTTCAACGCATCCGCTGCCCCATTGTGAGGTGCGTAGAGGCGGGGGCGGAGTTCCGGCCGCGCATGCGCGGTCGGAAATGGCGGACACGTCGCACAAAAAAGTTACATGTAGCTTTTTTTGTGCCGACGGTCCGCCAAAGCACGATGCATCCGTCGCACGACGGATGCGACGTGTGGCAATCCGTCGCAATACGTTGCTAATGCAAGCCAATGGAGAAAAAACGCATCCTGCACGCACTTTTGCAGGATGCGTTTTTTCTCCAACGACGCATTGCGACGGAAGCCAAAAAACGCTAGTGTGAAAGTAGCCTAACCCTAACCCTAGCCCTAACCCTAACCCTAAATTTAGCCCCAACCCTAACCCTAACCCTAGCCCTAACCCTAACCCTAACCCTAGCCCTAACCCTAACCCTAGCCCTAACCCTAGCCCTAACCCTAGCCCTAACCCTAACCCTAACCCTAATTTTAGCCCCAACTCGTCTCTCCTGCCGGCCGGCAGGAGGAGACAGAAGAGGACCCAGGGACACCGGGTGAGTATGATAGGGTCCCCGAATCCCCCTATTTCTCTGTCCTCTGATGTGCAATCACATCAGAGAACAGAGAATTACAGATCGCTTTTTTTTTTTTTTTTTGCGGTCGCCGGTAAACTGTTAATTACCGGCGATCGCAAAACAGGGTTCGGTGCAAACCGACCCCGATCATGTTCTTTGGGGTCTTGGCTACCCCCGGCAGCCGAGACCCCAAAGATCTTCCGGGTGCCGGGCGGCGGGCGCACTTTTTTTCCCGGAAAAAAGATGGCGGGGCCCATGGGGAGCCACGAGGAGCACCGGGGGAGATAGGTGAGTATTGGGGGGCTATCGGGGGCCATCGGGGACCCTATTTCTCTATCCTCCAATGTGCAAGCACATCGGAGGACAGAGAAATTAAATGGCAAATCGCGGTTTGTTTTTTTTGTTTTTTGTTGCGACCGCCGGTAAACGGTTAATTACCGGCGATCGCAACTCGGGGGTCGGTAAAAACCCCCCGAATCATGTTCTCTGGGGTCTCGGCTACCCTCGGCAACTGAGACCCCAGAGAAAATCTGACTCTGGGGGGGCGCTATTCACTTTTTCCACAGCGCCGTTAATTAACGGCGCTGTGGTTTAAGTACCCTTAGCGGCCGCCGTTAAAAGGCGTATCGGCGGTCGTTAAGGGGTTAATTCAGATCTATTAAAGGAGTCGGTGTTATTATTTCAATTATAATACTTTATTCTGGCAGTGTCTTTATTTACAAAGTAACTATAGGATTAGTAATGGATAGGTGTCTTATAGACGCCTCTCCATTACTAAGCCATGGGTTGATGTCACCTGACAATACAAAGGTGACATCCACCCCGCAAATATTACCCAACTAGTCACCGCTACAGGGCAAGTGGGAAGAGCTGGGTAAAGTGCCACAATTGGCACATCTTTGGATTTGTCAGTTGTGAGGCGGCTGCGGGCTTTATTTTTAGGCTGGTGAGGGCCAAAATCCATGGGCCTCGCCGGTGTGAGAATACCAGGCCGCAGGTGTCTTTTCTTTGGCTGGTTAACAAAAATAGAGGGCCCCCACTCTATTTTTTGGGAGGGGATCCGCCTATTTTTGGTAACTATCCAAGGTAAGCAGACTTCTGCGGCCTGAAATTATCAGGCTGCTAAGATTCATGGATATTGGATCTTTACCAGCCAGAAATACCAGGCCGCAGCTGTCTGCTTTTTCCTTGGCTGGTTAAAACCTTCCTCTAGTGTTAGGGTCGTGACCGACCCGTTTTAGGTTTTAAATGCATACAAATTCTACATACATTTGTTTATTGCATCAAGACTTTTTGACTTTTTCAGGAACTTATTTTTAAACAAAATACAATAAAATAAAACTATTTTACAAAATTGTAAAATGCTCTTATTAAAATTATAACATTTGTGTTGTTGAGGTCAATTTCGACCCAGGTCTAATATAAGAGTGAAAAAACAATAATAAGTCCCAAAACTGAACTCATAAACACAATATAAACCAACAGCCCATAGCCAGCTCTACCTCCAACAACTTGAGTTAGGGACATGTCCAGGCATGTATGGCCAAATCAGCTTAGAGTTGGTACTTTGCAGAGTATACATCTCCAGTTTACACATGCAACAATGAGGAGAAGATTTGATGTAAGCCAAATTCTGGATTATATCTTAGATGATAATGAATCAGAGCACACACAGCAGCAAACTGATACAGATGAACAGGTTTCTGAGGAGGAAGATGATGTGGAGTATCAACTGGAAGACACAGACAGTTCTGATCAGTCTGATGAGGAGGTCACTGGTGCTGAAGCTGCTCCCGCTGAAAGATTCAAATCCAAAAGTGGCAAGATCAGTTGGAGCTCAGTACCTCCAGATGTACATGGCAGGGCAGATGCTGCAAATGTCATAAAAATGACCCCTGGGATCACAAAGTTTGCTGTGACAAGAGTAAGTGACATCAAGAAATGTTTTGATCTGTTTATGCCATTGTCAATAAAAAAGTTATTATTGCTATGACAAACCTTGAAGGAAAAAAAGTCCACGGCAACATGTGGAATGACCTTCATGATGATGTCCTGGATGCCTACATTGGTGTTCTTCTCCTTGCTGGAGTGTAAAAATCCTGCAAAGAGGCCACTGATAGTCTCTGGGACGCATCGACAGGCAGGAATATTTTCCGGGCAACAATGTCACTTCAAAAGTTTCAAATGATATCAAGAGTCCTCAGATTTGACAACAGAGACACCAAAACAAAATCTGACAAACTTGCTCCCATCAGGGATGTTTGGGAGAAATGGATGCAGCTCCTTCCACAGATGTTCAACCCAGGGCCAGAGGTGACAGTAGACGAATGTTTTCTCCCTTTCCGCAGAAAATGTCCCTTCCGGCAATACATGCCAAGTAAGCCAGGCAAATACGGCATAAAAATTTAGGCAGCCTGTGATGCAAAAACTAGCTATGCATGGAATCTACAGTGAGACCACCTGTTTCTAAAAGAAAGAGGTGTCAGGTCTGCCCTAGCAATAAGGACAGAAAGACAAGAACATCGTGCTTCGCCTGCAAAAAATACCTCTGCAAAGAACACACAAAAAGTGTCACTTTTTGCCACACATGCATCTCAATACTAATGCATCTAAAAACTAGTACTTGATTTCTGTTGATTTGATTTGCTTGACTGATTGTTGTTTGTTTGTTTGACCTAGAAAAGCTACTTTTTATTATTATTGCTATTAATGTTAATATAATTTTCATCTTTTATTTGTATTAAAGTTCTATAAAAAAAAATCTGTTTTTTGCCTTTTTCATAAAGTAGTTAGATATGCGTCAAAATTGACCCGTAACACCATAGATGTTACTAGAGTTAATAATATAAAATATATATGTATATTTTTTTTACATTTAAGAAATGTGTTCTAAAACCCTTCAGTAATAGTCAGGTAATATAACAAACTTTTTTAAGTTTATATTATTCTCTTGAGGTTCATTTGACAATATTTTTATATTGAAAATGAAGGGTATGCTCTCAAATGAAAGGCCCAGGGGGCCACAACAAAAATATTAAAATCAATCCTTCCATGGATGAGAAACCCTAACAAGGTAACTAAGAGGTAAGAAACAAATTGGATCATAAATAACTGTTTTTAGGGTATCCTAGGGGTGATTTAAGACACGGGTCAAAACCGACCCGTTAACATAAGAAAGAGTAACAGAAAGCTAACACTAGAGGAAGGTTAAAAAAAATAGGGGGACCCCACACTATTTTTTTTGGAGGGGATCCCACTAATTTTGCTAACCATCCAAGGTAAGCAGACTGCTGCGGCTTGGTATTATCAGGCTGGTGAGGTTCATGAATATCATATCCTTACCAGCTTGAAATACCAGTCCCAGTAGTCTGCTTCACTCTGGCTTGTTAACATATACAGTATAGGGGGACCCCACGCTATTTTTTTTTTAAATTATTATTTATTTACTTAAAATGGCGGGACCGCTCTCTATGCTTTCCTCCACTTCCTGTGTCATATACTTCTGGCTGTGTCACAAGATTCACCATTATTTAAATTAGTACACATGCGTAGTAAGCTGCGTTCCTGCACTTAATATGCATGTGATTAAGAAGATAATGCGGTTTTACCGCAGCTAATGAAAGTTTATGGGTAAATTATGCAGCAGAGACTGAGCGTCTCCACTACATAAAATGACATGCTGCAGTCTGGAAAGACGCACCACGTGTCCATCTCTGCGGGTGAACCGTGGGCATTGGTGCATACATAGTGGGCATGGGATTTCTTGAAATCCCATCCTCTATGCTGTAACAGCATAGAGGATGCTGCAGGTTGGATGCTGCAGATGTACTCAGCGTCCAACCTGCAGCGTTTGCAGACCGTGGGAACATACCCCAATATATCTGCAAACAAGAAATCACTTTTTTTCCTTCCCAGAAGCCAAGTTTCAATTAGCTTTATTTCAAGCTACAAAAAAAATGCATGCATTGAAAAAACGCATAAAAAATGCAGGTGACCTGCCAGTGACCTCAGATACAGATTTGGTGCAGATTTCACCTGCATTAATCCTGAGCAAATACTGAGCCATTGCTGATTGTGTGCACATATCCTAAGGGTACTGTCACACTCTGCAACTTTCCAATGATCACGACCAGCGATACGACCTGGCCGTGATCGTTGGAAAGTCGTTGTGTGGTCGCTGGAGAGCTGTCACACAGACCGCTCTCCAGCGACCAACGATGCCGAAGGCCCCGGGTAACCAGGGTAAACATCGGGTTACTAAGCGCAGGGCCGCGCTTAGTAACCCGATGTTTACCCTGGTTACCATCGTAAAAGTAAAAAAAAACAAACAGTACATACTCACATTCCGGTGTCCGTCAGGTCCCTTGCCGTCTGCTTCCTGCTCTGACTGAGTGCCGCTGTAAAGTGAAAGCAGATCACAGCGGTGATGTCACCGCTGTACTCTGCCCTTACATTCCGGCCGGCAGTCAGTCAGAGCGGGAAGCAGACGGCAAGGGACCTGACGGACACCGGAATGTGAGTATGTACTGTTTGTTTTTTTTTACTTTTACGATGGTAACCAGGGTAAACATCGGGTTACTAAGCGCGGCCCTGCGCTTAGTAACCCGATGTTTACCCAGGTTACAAGCGAACGCATCGTTGGATCGGTGTCACACACACCGATCCAACGATGACAGCGGGAGATCCAGCGACGAAAGAAAGTTCCAAACGATCTGCTACGACGTACGATTCTCAGCAGGGTCCCTGATCGCTGCTGCGTGTCAGACACTGCGATATCGTATGGATATCGCTGGAACGTCACGGATCGTACCGTCGTAGCGACAAAAGTGCCTCTGTGTGACAGTACCCTAAGGGTAGTTTAATTTTAACACTGAGAGAAAGATTATCAAAAATGAAATCCAGAAAATCACATTGTATAAATTATATAAATTTATATGCATTTTGCAATGAGAAATAAGTATTTGGTCCCTCTGGCAAACAAGACTTATTTCTTTGTTGGCAAAACCCTTCTTGGCAAGCACAGCAGTCAGACATTTTTTGTAGTTGATGATGAGAATTCTATGGGATTAAGGTCTGGAAACTGGCTTGGCCACTCCATGACCTCAATGTGCTTCATTTTGAGCCACTCCTTTGTTGCCTTGGCTGTATGTTTTGGGTCATTGTCTTGCTGGAAGACACAGCCACGGCCCATTTTTAATGTCCTGGCGGAGGGAAGGAGGTTGTCACTCTGGTTTTTACGTTACGTGGCTCCATCCATTCTCCCATTGATGCGGTGAAGTAGTCCTGTGCCCTTAGCAGAAAAACACCCTTGGTGTAATAATTATAGGGGATAAGTCAGGAGACTCTGCATGGAACAAGACAACTACAGAACACAGTTTTATAAGTGGTAAAGTCTATATTATCACATGGTGATTCAAACAGGTGCAGAGAGAAACTCAAGTCCACAACACTTGGAGTGAATATTAACCCCTTCATGACCCAGCCTATTTTGACCTTAATGACCTGGCCGTTTTTTGAAATTCTGACCAGTGTCCCTTTATAAGGTAATAACTCAGGAACGCTTCAATGGATCCTAGCGATTCTGAGATTGTTTTTTCGTGACATATTGGGCTTCACGTTAGTGGTAAATTTAGGTCGATAATTTTTGCGTTTATTTGTGAAAAAAAAAGGAAATTTGGCTAAAATTTTGAAAATTTTGCAATTTTCAAATTTTGAATTTTTATTCTGTTAAACGAGAGAGTTATGTGACACAAAATAGTTAATAAATTACATTACCCACAAGTCTACTTTACATCAGCACCATTTTGGAAACAACATTTTTTTTTTGCTAGGAAGTTATAAGGGTTAAAATTTGACCAGCGATTTCTCATTTTTACAACAAAATTTACAAAACCATTTTTTTTAGGGACCACCTAACATTTGAACTCAGTTTGAGGGGTCTATATGGCTGAAAATACCCAATAGTGACACCATTCTAAAAACTGCACCCCTAAAGGTGCTCAAAACCACATTCAAGAAGTTTATTAACCCTTCAGGTGCTTCACAGCAGCAGAAGCAACATGGAAGGAAAAAATGAACATTTAACTTTTTAGTCACAAAAATGATGTTTTAGCAACAATCTTTTTATTTTCCCAAGGGTAAAAAGAGAAACTGGACCCCAAAAGTTATTGTACAATTTGTCCTGAGTACGCTGATACCCCATATGTGGGGGGGAACCACTGTTTGGGCGCACGACAGGGCTCGGAAGGGAAGGAGCGCCATTTGACTTTTTCAATGAAAAATTGGCTCCAATCTTTAGCGGACACCATGTTGCGTTTGGAGAGCCCCCGTGTGCCTAAACATTGGAGCTCCCCCACAAGTGACCCCATTTTGCAAACTAGACCCCCCAAGGAACTTATCTAGATGCATAGTGAGCACTTTGAACCCCAAGGTGCTTCACAAATTGATCCGTAAAAATGAAAAAGTACTTTTTTTTTCACAAAAAAATTCTTTTAGCCTCAATTTGTTCATTTCCACATGGGCAACAGGATAAAATGGATCCTAAAATTTATTGGGCAATTTCTCCTGAGTACACTGATAGCTCATATGTGGGGGTAAAACACTGTTTGGGCACACGGCAGGGCTCGGAAGGGAAGGAGCGCCATTTGACTTTTTGAATGAAAAATTAGCTCCAATCGTTAGCGGACACCATGTCGCGTTTGGAGAGCCCCTGTGTGCCTAAACATTGGAGCTCCCCCACTTGTGAACCCATTTTGGAAACTAGACCTCCCATGGAACTAATCTAGATGTGCGGTGACCACTTTAAACCCCCAAGTGCTTCACAGAAGTTTATAATGCAGAGCCGTGAAAATAAAAAATCATTTTTCTTTCCTCAAAAATTATGTTTTAGCCCGCAATTTTTTATTTTCCCAAAAGTAACAGGAGAAATTGGACCCCAAAAGTTGTTGCGCAGTTTGTCCTGAGTACACTGATACCCCATATGTGGGGGTAAACCACTATTTGGGCACACGTCAGGGCTCGGAAGGGAAGTAGTGACTTTTGAAATGCAGACTTTGATGTAATGGTCTGTGTGCATCACGTTGCGTTTGCAGAGCCCCTGATGTGCCTAAACAGTAGAAACCCCCCACAAGTGACCCCATTTTGGAAACTAGACCCCCCAAGGAACTTATCTAGATATGTCGTGAGCACTTTGAACCCCCAAGTGCTTCACAGAAGTTTACAACGCAGAGTAGTGAAAATAAAAAATCATTTTTGTTTCCTCAAAAATGATGTTTTAGCAAGCAATTTTTTTATTTTCACAAAGGTAACAGGAGAAATTGGACACCAATATTTTTTGCCCAGTTTGTCCTGAGTACACAGATACCCCATATGTGGGAGTAAACAACTATTTGGGCACATGTCGGGGCTCGGAAGGGAAGTAGTGACTTTTGAAATGCAGACTTTGATGTAATGGTCTGTGTGCATCACGTTGCGTTTGCAGAGCCCCTGATGTGCCTAAACAGTAGAAACCCCCACACGTGACCCCATTTTGGAAACTAGACCCCCCAAGGAACTTATCTAGATATGTGGTGAGCACTTTGAACTCCCAAGTGTTTCATAGAAGTTTACAACGTAGAGATGTGAAAATAAAAAATCATTTTTCTTTCCTCAAAAATGATGTTTTAGCAAGCAATTTTTTATTTTCACAAGGGTAACAGGAGAAATTGGACCCCAATAGTTGTTGCCCAGCTTGTCCTGAGTACGCTGATACCCCATATGTGGCGGTAAACCACTGTTTGGGCACACGTCGGGGCTCGGAAGGGCGAGAGCACCATTTGACTTTTTGAATACAAGATTGACTGGAATCAATGGTGGCGCCATGTTGCGTTTGGAGACCCCTGATGTGCCTAAACAGTGGAAACCCCTCAATTCTAATGCCAACACTAACCCCAACACACCCCTAACCCTAACCCCAACTCTAGCCATTACCCTAATCACAACCCTAACCCCAACACACCCCTAACCACAACCCCAACCCCAACACACCCCTAACCACAACCCCAACCCCAACACACCCCTAACCCTAATCCCAACCCTAACCCAACCCTAACCCCAACCCTAACCCCAACACACCCCTAACCCTAACCATAACCCTAACCACAGCCTAATCTTAACCCTATCTCCAACCCTAGCCCTAATTCCAACCCTAACTCTAATTCCAACCCTAACCCTAAGGCTATGTGCCCACGTTGCGGATTCGTGTGAGATTTTTCCGCACCATTTTTGAAAAATCCGCAGGAAAAAGGCACTGCGTTTTACCTGCGGATATACCACGGATTTCCAGTGTTTTTTGTGCGGATTTCACCTGCGGATTCCTATTGAGGAACAGGTGTAAAACGCTGCGGAATCCGCACAAAGAAATGACATGCTGCGGAAAATACAGCACAACGTTTCCGCGCGGTATTTTTCGCATCATGGGCACAGCGGATTTGGTTTGCCATAGGTTTACATGGTACTGTAAACCTGATGGAAAACTGCTATGAATCCGCAGCAGCCAATCCGCTGCGGATCTACAGCAGCCAATCCGCTGCGGATCTGCAGCAGCCAATCCGCTGCGGATCCGCAGCCAAATCCGCACCATGTGCACATACCCTAATTCTAACCCTAACCCTAGTTCTAACCCTAATTCTAGCTCTAACCCTACCCTAACCCTAACCCTAGCCCTAACCCTAACCCTAGCCCTAACCCTAGCCCTACCCCTAGCCCTAACCCTAACCCTAACCCTAGTGTAAAATATATATATATATATATATATATATATATATATATATATATATATTTTCTTTATTTTATTACTGTCCCTACCTATGGGGGTGATAAAGGTGGGGGTTTATTTATTATTTTTTTATTTTGATCGCTGTGATAGAACCTATCACAGCGATCAAAATGTACCTGTAACGAATCTGCCGGCCGGCAGATTCGGCGAGCGCACTGCGCATGCGCCCGCCATTTTGGAAGATGGCGGCGCCCATGGAACACATGGACGGACACGGGAGGGACACCAGAGGTCGGTAAGTATGAGGGGGGATCGGACAGCGGGGGGAGGGATTGGACTGCTGGGGGAGCGGACAGGAGGACGGAGGGGAGCGGAGGACAGGAATTACAGGACGGAGGACCATGGGGACAAGATCGGTGGCGGTGGAGGGGGGCAGATCGCGATCTCCAGCCATGGCTGATGCTATGAAGGAAACTTCAGAGGAAAATGCAATCACGCAGAAAGTCTATGAAGCACAACTATTCTTGAGGATACTTGACACGAATAAGTTCTTGCTTAGTCCAAAACACAGATAGATATGCTTATAAGGCAGTTTAAATAATATTTTAGCTCAACCAGGGAGGCCTGGGTAAAAGACTCAGGTTCTTGCAGAGCAGCAACAGCTTATATGTGCAGCAAATGCAGATGGAAGTAAACTCGAGCAGCAGATGAAGAAGGATTACTGGAACTGGTGTATGCAGCAGGAACTCAGAGCAGAGTAGCAGGATAACCCCACAGGTTCACAGGAGCAGGTATATAGCCAGGGAGTAACCAGAGGTCAGGAGCTGGATGCAAGGCAGAATACTCTAGCACAGAATGAAGGTTGGGGTGGAGTTTTATAGCAGGAAAACACAGTGCACATGAGACCAAAGACGCCATCTTGGAAAAGGGCAGTAATGCACAAAAGGTATGGTGTTGGTGTTCAAGGTGTATGTGGGTAGATGGTAATGTTTGTGAAAGCACTAGTGAACCAGCGTCCAGAGAACTGACAACTTATGTTACTGGACAGGAAACTCCACTATCTTTATTTGGCAGACACACAGCGGTATACCTTGTTGATGAGGCCCAGAAAGAGCATGTGCACAAGTGAATGGCAAGCTCAGCTTCAAGAGGCCTCTCCTCCTCTTTCTCCACCTCAACATCACACCGAGTACAGTCCGTAGAGGTGGCACCCAAATTCCCCTTGCTTCCCCCCACGTCCCAACTTTCCAACCGTACAACTGACTGTACAGAACCACAGATGGGTGAGTCTGAAGAGCTGTTCACACATTCTATGCCATGGTCATCAGAAGTGTACTCAAAAGCTTCACGAGTCAAGAGGAGAAATCTGCACTGATGCCCAAATTTTTTTTTAGCATGGATCCAGGGCAGGATGAAGTAAGGTCTGAACAGCATCCTGACCCTCATCATCAGATGTTAACCCCTGGGGGTAAGTGATCCTGATGAGACTCAGATATCTGAGGCTCATGCAGACTGTACTGTGCTGTCAGGGCAGGAAGAGGAGGAGGGTGACTCCAAGGCGAGGAATGTCATAACACAGAAGATGATGATGATGTGTTAGATCCCAGTTGGACATAGTGGAACACAACTGAGTAGGTCATCTGAGGGGGTAGATGAGGAGTTTACATTGTGCCATACGTCGCAGACACGTAGTGATGCAGCCATGATAAGCAATGCATTCTCAGCCACAACTGTAGATGTGAACAGCAGCGTCTGTGGGTCTGCAGCTCGCATGGGTGGCAAGGGTTGCCTAGCCTGGGCCTTTTTTGACACTGCAAAGGATGAGCCAACTCACGTAATCTGCCAACTTTGCAAAAAAGCTGAGTCGAGATAAAAAAAGCAATAATTTGACTACTACATATATGAACCTTCACATATGCAATTAACATACATTACTGTGGGAATAACACTGCACAGCAGTGGACCTCAACAACCATCAGCTGCCCCATCAATCACATCTGCTGCTTCTTCCTCCTCCTCTGTTACCTTGTCAACTACTGAGACGCAGGTCTTCGACTGCAGAACCTTGGGTTCTTTACCCGCTCCAGTCACGCTGACTGAGAGCCCACCGTCAGCTGTAATGGAGGTGGACATGCCTGCTGTTTTTGACTCAATCCACCGTAACATCTCCGCCTACACCTCTCTCACAGTCCAGCAGTTTGTCCGGTTCACCGTACTCCGCCCTCTCTCAGCACTCCACGGTTCCACAGTTGTGGTCACGTAAAAGATTGTTTCCTCCTATGCATGACAAATGCTGCCTTTCCACCTGATAGATACAGACGGTTTCTGAAAGCTGAAGGCCGGCGCAGTCCCCCAGTACCAATTGCCCAGACACCATTACTTTTTTAAGAAAGCTGTGCCTGCGCTACACCAGCATTTCGCAGACAATGCCATCTGTCCATTGACTAAATCTCTGACTGCATGGGTGCATTGCACCACAGACACTTGGATGAGTAAACATGGCCAAAGGCGTTACATCTAGTGTTGAGCATTCCGATACCACAAGTATCGGGTATCGGCCGATACTTGCGGGTATCGGAATTCCGATACCGAGATCCTATACTTTTGTGGTATCGGGTATCGGTATCGAAACAACATTAATGTAAAAATGTGTAAAAGAGAGAATTAAAATAAAAAATATTGCTATACTCACCTCTCCGAAGCAGCCTGCACCTTACCGAGGGAAGCGGCAGCGTTCTTTGTTTAAAATTCGCGCTTTTCTTTCCTTTACGTGAAGTCCCGGCTTGTGATTGGTTGCGTCGCAGTCACATGGGCGACGCAACCAATCACAGCAAGACGTGACGTAATTTCAGGTCCTTAAGGATTTTAAAATTACGTCCCGGCTTTGTGATTGGTTGCGTCGCAGTCACATGGGCGACGCAACCAATCACAAGCCGTGACGTCACGGGAGGCTGGACACGCGCGCATTTTAAAATGTGCGCTTGTCCAGCCTCCCGTGACGTCCCGGCTTGTGATTGGTTGCGTCGCGGTCAACCAATCACAAGCCGGGAGGCTGGACACGCGCGCATTTTAAAATTCGTGCTTGTCCAGCCTCCCGTGACGTCCCGGCTTGTGATTGGTTGCGTCGCGGTCAACCAATCACAAGCCGGGAGGCTGGACACGCGCGCATTTAAAAAATTTTAAAATGCGCGCGTGTCCAGCCTCCCGGCTTGTGATTGGTTGACCACGACGCAACCAATCACAAGCCGGGACGTCACGGGAGGCTGGACAAGCGCGCATTTTAAAATGCGCGCGTGTCCAGCCTCCCGGCTTGTGATTGGTTGACCGCGACGCAACCAATCACAAGCCGGGACGTCACGGGAGGCTGGACAAGCGCGCATTTTAAAATGCGCGCGTGTCCAGCCTCCCGTGACGTCACGGCTTGTGATTGGTTGCGTCGCCCATGTGACTGCGACGCAACCAATCACAAAGCCGGGACGTAATTTTAAAATCCTTAAGGGCCTGAAATTACGTCACGGCTTGCTGTGATTGGTTGCATCGCCCATGTGACTGCGACGCAACCAATCACAAAGCCGGGACGTAATTTTAAAATCCTTAAGGACCTGAAATTACGTCACGGCTTGCTGTGATTGGTTGCGTCGCCCATGTGACTGCGACGCAACCAATCACAAAGCCGGGACTTCACGTAAGGAAAGAAAAGCACGAATTTTAAGCAAACAACGCTGCCGGTTCCCTCGGAGAGGTGAGTATAGCAATATTTTTTATTTTAATTCTTTCTTTTACACATTAATATGGTTCCCAGGGCCTGAAGGAGAGTTTCCTCTCCTTCAGACCCTGGGAACCATCAGGAATACCGTCCGATACTTGAGTCCCATTGACTTGTATTGGTATCGGGTATCGGTATCGGATTGGATCCGATACTTTGCCGGTATCGGCCGATACTTTCCGATACCGATACTTTCAAGTATCGGACGGTATCGCTCAACACTAGTTACATCTCGTTGACTGGCCACTGGGTGACTCTGGTGGCTGTGGGAGCAGAGTTTGATCATTGGCTGTCTCCACTGAACTTTCATCCAGGGAAAGCCATGTCCAATAAAGGTGCAAACCTGGTGGTGGCCCTATGGCGAGGCAAGCTCACACACGTGCCTTGCATGGCTCAGATCCTCAACCTGGTGGTACATTGTTTTCTCCACTATCCTGGCCTGGGGAGGTGCTCCAGGAAGCATGTAAGCTGTGTGCTCATTTCCACCATTTGTACCCCTCAGGTCATCAACATGCATCGATACAGAGGTCTTTGACCATGCCAGTTAACAGGTTGATATACCTTGTGCCAACATAGTGGAATTCCAATCTGCACATGTTGCAGGGACTGTGGAAGCAGCAACGAGCCCTGACGCAGTATGTCATGTCGTATACCCTGGACCAACATAGTACGGACGTGGTGCATATCACATTTATAGAGTGGGCACAGATTATGGACCTCTGCTCCCTTCTGCGCAGTTTTGAAATGGCTACTAAGATGGTTAGCGCTGATGATGCTGTCATCAGCCTCACTGTTCCTGTCATCTATATGCTGGAGCAAACTTGTCAAAAACTCCAGGTTGGATGTCCATCTGCTGGGTTGGGTGTAGTGGAAGACCTGTCGGTCCCTATTATACTATCTATACTGTGGTGAAATTGATGACATTTTTGCGGTGTCTGCCAGGAATTTTTGTAAATGTGAACATTCCTGGCTGTGTGTCCATCTGCTGGATTGGGTGTAGTGAAAGACCTGTTGGACCCCATTATACTATTTCTACTGTGGTGAAATTAAGGCCACTTCTGTGGTTTAAGGCCCTCATTTGTTTAAATGTGAATACTCCAGGTTGAGTGTCCATTTGCTGGATTGAGCATAATGGAAGACATCTAGGTCCCTATTGTACTATTTCTACTGTGGTGAAATTGAGTCCACTTTGGTGTTGTCTGCCAATCATTTTTTCAAATGTGAACACTCCTGGTTGGAAGGCCATCTGCTGGATTGGGTGTAGTGGAAGACCGGTCAGTCCCATCTGCTGGATTGGGTGTAGTGGAAGACCTGTCGGTCCCTATTATACTATTTCTACTGTGGTGAAATTGATGCCACTTCTGTGGTGTAAGGCCCTCATTTGTTTAAATGTGAACACTCCTGGTTGGGTGCCCATCTGCTGTATTGGGTGTAGTCGAAGACCTGTCGGTCCTTATTATACTATTTCTACTGTGGTGAAATTGAGACCACTTCTGTGGTGTAAGGCCCTCATTTGTTTAAATGTGAACACTTCTGGTTGGGTGTCCATCTGCTGGATTGGGTGTAGTGGAAGACCTGTCGATCCCTATTATACTATTTCTACTGTGGTGAAATTGAGACCACTTCTGCGGTGTAAGGCCCTCATTTGCTTAAATGTGAACACTTCTGGTTGGGTGTCCATCTGTTGGATTGGGTGTAGTGGAAGACCTGTCAGTCCCTATTGTACTATCTATACTGTGGTTTAATTGATGCCACTTTTGCGGTGTCTGCCAGGTTTTTTTGGAAATGTGAATACCCCTGGTTGGGTGTCCATCTGCTGGATTGAGTGCAGTGGAAGACCTGTCATTCCCTATTATTCTATTTCTACTGTTGAGAAATTGATGCCACTTCTGTGATGTAAGGCCCTTGTTTCTTTAAATGTGAACAATCCTTGTTGGATGTCCATCTGCTAGGATTGGCCATAATGGAAGACCTGTCAGTCCCTATTATACTATTTCTACTGTGGTGAAATTGATGTCACTTCTGTGGAGTAAAGCTTTCATTTTTCATTTTTTTAAATGTGAACACTCCTGGATGGGTGTCCATCTGTTGGATTGGGTGTAGTGGAAGACCTGTCAGTCCCTATTGTACTATCTATACTGTGGTTTAATTGATGCCACTTTTGCAGTGCCGGTAAGATTGTTTTGGAAATGTGAACACCCCTGGCAGGGTGTCCATCTGCTGGATTGGGTGCAGTAGAAGACCTGTCATTACCTATTATACAATTTCTACTGTGGTGAAATTGGTGCCACTTCTGTGGTGTAAGGCCCTCATTTGTTTAAATGTGAACACTCCTGGTTGGGTGTCCGTCTGCTGGATTGGGTGTAGTGGAATACCCGTCGGTCCCTATTATACTATTTCTACTGTGGTGGAATTGATGCCACTTTGGTAGTGTCTGCCACTAATATTTGAAAACGTGTAGACTCTTGGTTGGGTCTCCTTCATGCGTGTTGCCTGTATCAGTAGGCCTCCGAGATCATCAGGCCTCCACTTCCTTGGACTCAACTACCCGTGTTACTATCCTTAAATTTTTCTGACAATGGTAGTCTACGAAACTGATATTTGTGCCATCTGAGTGTGGCTCAGCATGAAAGCAGGTAGAAGTGTTACCTGTGGTATCAGGGCTCTCAGCAATGGAGGCCTACACCGATCTCTCACCCACCTTGTCTTACTATGACGTTCAATTAAAAGCTGTAAATGCTGTACCAGACCCCAATACCTCATGCCTGGCTAATTGCTGCAGTGCCATGCTACAATTTGTACTGTTGGTGAATTGAGGCCACTTTTCTGGTGTATGTCCCTCATTTGATGTGTTTTGGCAGCATTTGGGGCCGTTATAAGGTGTTGTGTAAGTGTTTGTTTTTGCCTCCCATTGCCATGAATAGCGTCCAGCTACGTTCGGCAAATATTCAACGAATTAATCGGATAATATTGTAAATTTGGCAATCGTAATCTTAACTGAACATTGAAATATTCGCTTATCTCTACTCATAATTTGAGAATCATACAGACAGTATTGTATTATCATTATGTTGTTATATTGTGCTATTTTGCTGCTGTGCAATAAGGTTTGCCCTCTTTAGAAGTTTGTCCTTCCTCTCTCCCTGTCGCTCTCTGATGCAGCTCTGATGTCAGTAACCCCTGCCTTCTTCCCCATACAGTTGAGTTCAAGCTATCTGAGTACATCAAAATGGCATCTCAAGGGCCCTACACTTGCAGCTTCATTATGGAGTCAGAATACCCTCTACTCCCAGCCCGGGGCCCACAGCATCGCTCCACTCCTTCCTCCACTACGGCCCCCCTGGAGAGCTATATTCGGATTATAAGATGCACCACCATTTTCCCCAAAAAAAATATACCAAGAAGAATCATTTCAGAATATTTTTCACCTTTCACCTATAATCTGTACAGTTCAATAGAAATACAAACTGAAATCTTTTCAGGTGAAAAAAGAAAAAGAAAAATTAACAAAGTAAAATTATGTCATTGCATAAATACACACATCCTAAAACGAATACTTTTTTGAAGTATCCATTGAATTTTTGAGTATGAGTCTATTAACATGGTTCATCTAGAACTGACAACCTTTTCCTACTCTTCCTTACAGTAGCACTCCAAATCTATCAGATTGTGAGGACATCTCCTGGGTATAGAGCCCTCTTCAGGTCACCCACAGTCTTTCAATTAGATTCAGGTCTGTTCACTGGGAGGGCCATTCTAAAACTTTGATATTCTTCTGGTGAGGCCAATCTTTTGTTGATTTAGAGGAATGCCTAAGGTCATTGTCATGTTGAAAGGGAAAATTCCTCTTCATCTTTAGTTTTTTAGCAGAGGCCTGAACGATTTGTTGCAAAATTGACTGATATTTGGAACTGTTCATAGTTCTCTCCATCTTGACAAAACACCTTCTTCCAGCTGCTGAAAAACAACTCCAAAGCATAATGCGGCCTCCACCATGCTTCACTGTGGGTATGAAGTTCTGCTGGTAATGCACAGTCTTAGCGTTGCATCAAACACACTTTTTGGAAATATTGTTGAAAAGTTAAAGCTTAGTCTCATCAGACTGTAACACATTTTCCCAAATGCTTTTGGCAGATTTCATGCAGGTTTTAGCACAAAATTGCTGGCCTTGAGTGATTTCTTTTTAAGAAAAGGCTTCTGTCTTCCCCCCCTTACCCCACAGGCCAGTTCAATTTTAAGTAATTGTGCCAAATTTAAGTAACGTTTTAATGACTGTCTTCACAGTGTTCCATGGTATATCTAATACCTTGGAAACAATTTTGCACCTTTCTCCTGACTGATAACTTTTAACAATGAGATCCCTTTGCTGTATTGTAAGTTGTTTACAGACCATGGCTTTTGCTGTAAAATGCAACTAATAAAATATCTGTACAATCCTACTATAACAGCTAAACTTTCCTTGGCATTAATCATAATCACTGTAAATGATGTAAATGATGGCAGCAGTGTACTGACTACTATTTAGCATGAGATGAAATGTGACTGGTTAATTCTGAACACAACCACATCCGTAATTATTAGATGGTGATTCCACTTATAAATTATTTTAGTATTGCTATTTTATTTTCCCTTCATTGTTTCTTAATGTATTTGTTTTTCAGCTACCGTACTTTCAATGTTTACGTCCTCCCGCCTCCGGGGCTAACTGATTGGTAGGGGTACCTGGTATCGGATTCCCCCAGTCTGATATTGATTACCTATCCTATAGACAGGTCGTCAATATTAGATGCCGTAACAATTCTCTTATCTCTGAATTTCTTCTTGGCTCACCCCTTGATGGTTGCAGCTACAGCTGTTGGCAACCAGACAGTAAGTAATATCCAAGAAGGGGCTATTTTGGCACCCTTTTCTGTACAGTCCAGTAACATGAAGAAATTTTGTTTTTGCCTTTAGCTTAAAGTGCTTACAGTGAACATATCACCTTATTATTGTTAGAATTATGTGCAAAGGACATGTCAGCAGTGGGCAGAGCAGGACAGACCAGTAAAATACAAACATTTTCATAAATTGTGTGGTATTAGTGATTTCTAGTATACAAAGCTTATTGCACTTTGAATTTGTACAATCAGAGTGAAAAAAAATAAGATTAGTAGATCCATTTTACTAATCAGGAAAATTTGCCTGGTGTTCAGTTTAATCCATATACTAATGACCTACACACAGGATAGGTCAACAATGTAAGATTTATGGGGGTCTACACTTGGCCCTCCCATCAATTACCTGTAAGTGACTGACCACCCAACAATGTATGTAGCTCTCGTGTTCTGCTTCATACACTGTTTACATCAGGCCACTTGTTGAGGCAGTAGCAGTTGATTGTGGGGGAGCGGCATGGCGGACCTCCTTTGATCTTTATTGATATATCCTAAAGATAAATCATCAACATAAAAGTAGTAGACAACCCCTTTAATATCAATTCTTTCCACCGAACAACAAATAAGAGTCGATGTCAGCAGAAACATCACTATCCATTGCAGCCTATATGATTATTTAATTTATAATCCTTACTTTTTGTTATCAAATTATTTATAATTCTTGGCCTCAGTCATTAACAATTCCCTTTTCCTGCTCTATAGATATTATTAGAATCTGCAGCTAAACAAGCCAATCTGGAAATGCTAAGGAAGAGGGTGGGCAGACTAACTGTAATCTGAAACAGTGAATAATCCTCTGCTGTCAATGTGACATTCTCACCTTCATTATTTATCTCATGTAATCATATAATAGTCACTGAATGTTTGACATTTAAAAAGTTAAGCACTTCTTATCTGCAACTTTATTTAAACTATTCAAAAATAGAACACACAGTGACATTTTATGCCATGTTTTGGATATAATAACTTATCAAGCAACTTCACCACAGTTCGCTGATCCAAATTACGGTACCAATTTTGTTCCTAAAAACCCCATATCTAATTTCCTGGAAGTTGCTAAAATCATTCTATATTATTTCAAAACACTCTTTTTTCAGTGATTACTTTGTATCTCTGTTCATACTGCACCCACACACATAAATGATACACCATTTGAAAGGTAAACTTGCCCCCTTCAGCAAGAAAATAGCCAAACAAACCACACATCCATGATGTTATCACAAAAGACATTTTGAACATTAATTTTCATAAAACTGCAGTATGGAAAAATGACCTGCAGGTGGCACCACACTACCCCAAAGCATACTAATACAAGGATGAAACAAATCCTAACATTTGCCTCGGGGTCTTTCCAGCTTGCCGAACTCCTTGCCCAGCCAATTTCAGGCAGGTACATATAAAATATTTGCTACATATGTGGAAGTAGAATAAAAGTACAACTTTACCTGTTTAAGACCAGCTTTAAAACTGAAGATATAAATGAATGCAGCCTAAAAGGGACCGGACAGGTTCTGAACCATCAAATTTTCCGTATTATTGGACAGTCATTGAAAAGTCTATCTTCCTTCTAAGCAGGGCCGTATTTAGAGTTTCTGCTGCCCTAGGCACTTTTCGTGCTGCCTCCCCCACTGGTGAGTATGACTCAGGCTACGTTCACATTAGCGTTGTGCGGCGCAGCATCGGGCGCAGTCGCGGCGACATATGTGTCATGCGCCCCTATATTTAACATGGGGGGGGCGCATGGACATGCGTTGTCTTGCGTTTTGTGACGCATGCGTCATTTTGGCGCAACTGTCAGGGCGCAGAGGACGCTGCATGATGCAGTTTTTTCTGCGCCAAAAATCATGCAAAAAATGAACGCATGCGTCACAAAACGCTGCGTTGTGCATGCGGTATGTGTTGTGAACTCCGTTTTCAGGCTCCCTCTTGTGGTCACAGATGGTATTGTGTGACTTTGGTTTTTTGGCTCCCCCTGGTGGTTTGGTTTATTATCCTGCGGGTCTGCTGGATCAGCTGCCTCGTTATTCACCAGGGAGGCTCCTATTTAGCTCTGCGTCACTTCCACTTGTTGCCGGCTGTCAATGTATTCAGTGCTATTCTGATTACTCCTGACTATCTCTTTTTCTGCCTCTTCAGGATAAGCTAAGTTCTGTTTGAATATTTTTTGCTCATCTGCCTGCAATATGATTTCTGTGTATGATGAGTCTAGTCCAGCTTGCTAACATGTGATTTCTTTTTGCTGGTAAGCTCTGGGGTACGGAGTTGCTTCCCCCGCACCGTTAGTTGGTGCGGGGGCTCGAGCAATCTCTGCGTGGATATTTTGAATAGGGTTTTTTATTGACCGCACAGTTTTCTTCCTATTTTCTGCTATCTAGTATTAGCGGGCCTCATTTGCTAAATCTGATTTCATCTCTGCGTTTGTGCTTTCCCCTTAACTCACCGTTAATATTTGTGGGGGGCTATTCTATATCTTTGGGGTCTTCCACTGAGGCAAGTGAGGACTTACTTTCCCTCCAGGAATAGTCAGTTTCTCAGGCCGTGACGAGACGTCTAGGATTTTTTAGGTAACGTTCCACGGCTGCCTATAGTTGTTTGCGGATAGGATCAGGTTGCGGTCAATCTAGTTACCACTTCCCCAGAGCTAGTAGTCTGTTCAGTTACTTAGCTAGTCCGACCTGCGATCCTTGCCACTAGGATCATAACAGTTATGCATGCGTTGTGCGTTGCGTCGCCGACGCTGTGCCGCACGACGCAAATGTGAACGTAGCCTAATGCAGACACTGTCGGCAGTGACGGGCTACTTTCACATCAGCGATTTTTACCATTTGTGGCAGATCCGGCAGTTTTTCTGCATCTGCCACGTAACGCATCACTTACTGCAACACTGTGTTCGGTCTCTCATTCCCTGTGGGACTTGCGGACATGTGCTGCACTTGCAGTTTTGCCGCGATCCGGTAAATGCGGTACTTGCAGCAACAGAAAAAAAACGCTGCTAGCAGTGTTTTTTTGTCTCATCGTAAGTGTAAAACCGCAAGTGCTGCACATGTTCGCAAGTCCCATAGGGAATTAGTAAGGGGTCCAAATCTATGTATATGCCCATGTAGCTATTTCAAAGACAATTCCAGCAATATTTTTACATGCTCAGTCCACTCATCTGAAATCGGTTTGCATACATATGCAAATGAGGGAGTAGATCTGTTACTCCAGCTCTATACCCCCTCAGTGCTGTATTATGTAGTATATAACACAGCCACGTAGTATGTAGGAGCCACGTAGTATATAGCAGCCACGTAGTATATAGCACAGCCCACGCATTATATAACACAGCCCACGTAATATATAGCACAGCCCACGCAGTATATAGCACAGCCCATGCAGTATATATCACTGCCCACGTAGTATATAACACAGCCCACGCAGTATATAACACAGTCCACGCAGTATATAACACAGCCCACGCAGTATATAACACAGCCCACGCAGTATATAACACAGCCCACGCAGTATATAACACAGCCCACGCAGTATATAACATAGCCCACGCAGTGTATAACACAGCCCACGTAGTATATAATACAGCCAGGCAGTATATAACACAGCCCACGTAGTATATAACACAGCCCACGCAGTATTTAACACAGCCCACGTAGTATATAACACAGCCAGGCAGTATATAACACAGCCCACGCAGTATTTAACACAGCCCACGCAGTATTTAACACAGCCCACGTAGAATATAACACAGCCCACGTAATATATAGCAGTATGGGCACCATATCCCTGTTAAAAAAAAAAATTAAAATAAAAAATAGTTATATACTCACCCTCCGGCGTCCACCGAAGCTGTCCCGATGCACGCGATGCTGCCGCCAGCTTCCGTGCATCACTGGGAACGGAAGCTGGCGGCAGCATCGCGCGTATCAGTGGACGGCGGAAGGTGAGAATAGCACAATTTTTAATTTTTTAAATTATTTTTAACATTATATCTTTTCACTATTGATGCTGCATAGGCAGCATCAAAAGTAAAAAGTTGGTCCAGGATGGGGCGACACACTGGCACTGACGGCTCCTCACACACATACAGCTCCACACACACACATACATACAGCTCCACACACATACAGCACCGCACACACACACACATACAGCTCCACAAGCATACAGCGCCACACACACAGCTCTGCACAAACACACATACAGCTCTGCACACACATACAGCACCGCAGACACACACATGCATACAGCTCCACACACAAACACACACAGCTCCGCACACAAACACACAGCTCCGCACACAAACACACAGCTCCGCACACAAACACACATACAGCTCCGCTGCCCGCACACACACACATACAGCCCCACACACATACAGCACCGCACAGACACACACATACAGCTCCGCTGCCCGCGCACACACACACATACAACTCCGCTGCCCGCACACACACACAGACCCACACACATACAGCTCCGCACACACACACATACAGCACCGCACACACAAACACATACAGCCCCACACAGATATAGCTCCGCACACACAAACACATACAGCACCACACAGACACACACATACATTCAGCTCCGCACACACACAGAGCTCCGCACACACAGCACCACACAGACACACACATACAGCTCCGCTCCGCACACACAGAGGTCCGCACACACACAGACGCACACACACAGACACACACATACATACAACTCCGCCCGCACACACATACAGCTCCGCTGCCCGTGCACACATGCCCCTACAGCTCCGCTGCCCGCACACACGCACATACAGCACCACACAGACACACACATACAGCTCCGCACACACAGAGGTCCGCACACACACACAGACACACACATACATACAACTCCGCGCACACACACATACAGCTCCGCTGCCTGTGCACACATGCCCATACAGCTCCGCTGCCCGCACACACAGCACCACACAGACACACACATACAGCTCCGCTCCGCACACACAGAGGTCCGTACACACACAGACACACACATACATACAACTCCGCGCACACACACATACAGCTCTGCTGCCAGTGCACACATGCCCATACAGCTCCGCTGCCCACACACACGCACTTACAGCACCACACAGACACACACATACAGCTGCGCTCCGCACATAGAGGTCCGCACACACACAGACACACACATACATACAACTCCGCGCACACACACACATACAGCTCCGCTGCCCGTGCACACATGCCCATACAGCTCCGCTGCCCGCACACACTCACATACAGCACCGCACAGACACACACATACAGTTCCGCTCCGCACACACAGAGGTCCGCACACACACAGACACACACATACATACAACTCCGCGCACACACACATACAGCTCCGCTGCCAGCACATACAGCCCCACACACATACAGCTTTGCACGCACAGACACACACATACATACAGCTCTGCGCACACACACACACACACACAGCTCTGCACACCAGCACTGGCAATGTTTGCTCCCAGGACCCAGATAGAGTGAGTGGGGGTGTATTATACCCCACCCCCACCACTCACTCTCTGGGTCCATCTGCCGGGAGCAAAGATCAAACAGACATTAAACATTCAAGGGCTGCTGTGTTTGCACGGCTCCTCCAGCCTCAGGCACTACAGGCAGAGATGAGGCTGAGGAATGTGAGGGAAGGGGTGAGGACCGTGAGGTGAGTCAGAGACAGCCGTGCAGCAGGCAGCGCGCGGGCAGGAGCAAGGAGGCTGATCATTGCAGAGACAGTACACTACTCACCGTGCGTGTATGTACTGCTCTACTGCGATTCCTCCAGGCAGGCAATGTGAGTCCAGGACAGGACCCAGGGTCAGGACACAGGGCGCCGCCCCTCCACCTCAGCAGTCACATTCCGGGCCGGCCAGGCACCAGTGAGGCTGTGAGCAGGGGGTCACTGTGTCTCAGCAGGGGGAGTAGGGAGAGTCGGCACCAGCACCACGTGTTCTGGCTGCCGCTCTGCCGCCCCCTGTCTTCAGGAAGGGACGCGTCACACAGGACTGGTATTAAAAAAAAAAAAAAGAGAAGAAAAAAAAACTTGCTCAGGTGCCGCCCCCCCCGCCTGTCCCCGCCCTAGGCACGTGCCCTCAAGTGCCTAGTGACAAATACGGCCCTGCTTCTAAGGTAGCAGCTTATTGGTGACCTGGAGTCACCTCTGGTTCCAAGTAAAAATCTGCAGCGTTGACATAACACAGACTGATTGTTTCCCGATGGGAGAGATTGGTGGAAACAACCATGCAAAAATTGAAAAAAAAAATCCAACCGTAGGGAAAAAAAAGTTAAAATAGTCTGCAGATATTACTTTTTTTTAAGGGATATTCCCAATTATTATACAATGCTGTAAATACGCTTAGTTATGGGGTCAATTCTCCTTCATAATTTTTACTGTGAAAGTGGCACTGCTGTACAGGGAGCTGCTCCGTTCACATACATAGGGCTGTGTTGCACTTCCCTACACTGCAGATAGATGGCAGTGCTGCTGTGGAGGGAAAAGTGCTGCTGCCCATGTTCTTTTGCAAGGTCCTGACAATCAGACCCCTTCTGATCAGTAAGTAAAATACCATTATGTTTAATGTTGGAGGATGTCCTTTAGGCTGGAGTCACACACAACGTATAAAAAAATCGGTCCATTTTACACGGACGAGAATCACAGAAATGTTCCCTGAACAGTGATCCATATGTCATCCGTGTGCAGTGCAAGGATGCGATTTTCTCGCATGTAAGCATCTGTGTGACATCCGTATGACATCCGTATGGTGGGATTTTTTCACCGGCCTGCAAAATGGACATATAATGGATCCCTGGGCTCAAATATTCGTGAAAACATAAATACAGTTTATATATATATATATATATATATATATATATATATATATATATATATATATATATATATATACCGTATATATATATATATATATATATATATATATATATATATATATATATATATACAGTGCCTTGCGAAAGTATTTGGCTCCCTGGTACTTTTCAACCTTTTCCCACACAGCATGCTTCAAACATAAAGATACCAAATGTAAATTTTTGGTGAAGAATCAACAAGTGGAAATTTTTGTGAAAAATCAAAAACTGAAAAGTGGGGCGTGCAATATTATTCTGCCCCTTTACTTTCAGTGCAGCAAACTCACTCCAGAAGTTCATTGTGGATCTCTGAATCATCCAATGTTGTCCTAAATGCCTAATGATGACAAATACTGTATAATCCACCTGTGTGTAATCAAGTCTCCGTATAAATGCACCTGCTCTGTGATAGTCTCAGGGTTCTGTTTGAAGCACAGAGAGCATCATGAAGACCAAGGAACACAACAGGCAGGTCCGTGATACTGTTGTGGAGAAGTTTAAAGCCGGATTTGGATACAAAATGATTTCCAAAACTTTAAACATCTCATGGAGCACTGTTCAAGCGATCATATTGAAATGGAAGGAGTATCATACCACTGCAAATCTACCAAGACCCGGCCGTCCCCCTAAACTTTCATCTCAAACAAGGAGAAGACTGATGAGAGATGCAGCCAAGAGGCCCATGATCACTCTGGATGAACTGCAGAGATCTACAGCTGAGGTGGGACAGTCTGTCCATAGGACAACAATCAGTCATATACTGCACAAATCTGCCCTTTATGGAAGAGTGGCAAGAAGAAAGCCATTTCTCAAAGATATCCATAAAAAGTGTAGTTTAAAGTTTGCAACAAGCCACCTGAAAGACACACCAAACATGTGGAAGAAGGTGCTCTGGTCAGAAGAAACCAAAATTGAACTTTTTAGCAACAATATGTTTGACGTAAAGGCAACACAGCTCATTACCCTGAACAAACCATCCCGACCATCAAACATGGTGGTGGCAGCATCATGGTTTGGGCTTGCTTTTCTTCAGCAGGGACAGGGAAGATGGTTCCACTTGTTGTTGATTCTTTACCAAAAATTTACATTTGGTATCTTTGTTTGAAGCATGATATGTGGGAAAAGGTTGAAAAGTTCCAGGGAGCCAAATACTTTCGCAAGGCACTGTATATATATATATATATATATATATATATATATATATATATATATATATATATATATATACACATATATATATGTCAGTGAGACACATACCTCTCTGTATTCATCATCTCAGTAAATACATTTACATTTGACCAGCTTGATTTTTCCTGAAATTGCCTGCGCTCCCGACAACCAATGTGCGAAAATTTCGCCCTGGCCAACTAGTAATACATATTATTGTTTTATTATTAACTAGCTGTACTACCCGGCTTGCCCGGGTTAATAACTGCTGTTAGCAAAATAGAATGTGTTAACAAAAATTTATTCTGCACACAAAAACCACAAAACAAATATATAGAAATGTAATTATTAAAAAGCAAAAACTAAGCTAATAGAAGCATATATTTCAACACCAGATATATTCCACCCAGATTTAACTAAATTGGCCAAGTAATGTGAAGTAATCTTCCACTACTTATTGGAGAGCCTTTTGAAAAATGACAATTTTAGTTTTTCCTTCAGGTGCAAAGACGAACAGATTTTTGGCTGTTCCAACTCTTGAACAAGACACATAAAGTTGACCATGAGAAAAGCATGGAGATTGTAAATCGATTCCAACTACTTTCAAGGACTGTCCCTGAGCCTTGTTGATGGATATTGCAAATGCAAGTCGAACAGGAAACTGGAGGCGTTTAAAATCAAAAGGCTAATCAGATGGAATGAGAGGAATTGTTGGAATGAAAACATCTTCTCCTGTGGCACATACTGTTAAAATGGTTGCCTCAATTACATGTGGAAACAGGTTCTTAATCAAGACTTTTGTTCCATTACACAGCTTTGGTGGATCCAAACTGTGCCCTGGTGGAAGAAATAGCATTTCTCTTAGTGGCAACTCAGCCTTCTCTCTGATGAGATGACTCATTGGCCCTTGAGGAAGCAGCTCTTCTTCTCTTATCTGCAAGCCTTGCTTCCCTCTCCTCAGAAAGTTCATTAGCTCTTGAGGAAGCAGTTCTTGTTCTCTTGTCTGCAAGCTTTGCTTCCCTCTTTTCAGAGAGTTCATTGGCCCTTGAGGAAGCAGCTCTTGTTTTCATGTCTGCAAGCCTCGCTTCCCTCTCCTCAGAAAGTTCATTGGCTCTTGAGGAAGCAGCTCTTGTTTTCATGTCTGCCAGCCTCGCTTCCCTCTCCTCAGGAAGTTCATTGGCCCTTGAGGAAGCAGCTCTTGTTCTCTTGTCTGAAAGCCTCACTTCCCTAAACTCAGAAAGTTCATTGGCTCTTGAGGAAGCAGCTGCTGTTCTCATGTGTGTCAGCTTTGTTTCAAGGTCTTCACATTTTTCATTGGCCCGTAATGCAGCTTTTCTTTTAGCATCAGCTGATATTCGTGCCATGGACTTCCTTTTCTTATGAGGCATTATTGTGGTAAAAATAGTCTGTAACTGGCAGTTTCTATATCCTTTCACATAGAGGTAATGTGACAGACATCAGCCTTTCCACCAACACACCCTAACTGACATGCTGTTACATTAATTAACTGTAGCAAAATAGAAGCTGAGCTGTGATTGGTTGCTATTGCCAGCCTGATAAATCCCCAGCTAACAGGAAGCCCTCCCCCCTGGCAGTATATATTAGCTCACACATACACATAATAGACAGGTCATGTGACTGACAGCTGCCGTAATTCCTATATGGTACATTTTTTGCTCTTGTAGTTTGTCTGCTTATTAATCAGATTTTTATTTTTGAAGGATAATACCAGACTTGTGTGTGTTTTAGGGCGAGTTTCATGTGTCAAGTTGTGTGTGTTGAGTTGCGTGTGGCGACATGCATGTAGCGACTTTTGTGAGATAAGTTTTCTGTGGCGACATGTGTGAAGCAACTTTTTGTGTGTCGTTTTGCATGTGACAGGTTAGAGTAGCAAGTTGTGTGCAGCAAGTTTTGCGCCTTGCGAGTTTTGTGCGTGGCAAGTTTTATGTGTGGTGCGTTTTGAGCATATGCAAGTTTTGTGCGAGGCAACTTTTGCATGTGTTGCAACTTTTGTGCATGTGGCAATTTTTCCACGTGTGCAAGTTTTGCGTGTGGCGAGTTTTCCATGACGTGCGTTTGCACGTGTGGCGAGTTTTGCGTGAGCCTAGTTTTGCATGTGGCGAGTTTTGCATGTGGCGAATTTTGCGCGTGGCAAGTTTTGAATGGCGACTTTTGTGTTTCAACTTTTATGTTTTGAGGTTGGTGTATGTGTGGTAAAATCTGTGCTGAGGGTGGTATATGTGTTCCAGCACGTGGTAGTGTGTGGCGCATTTTGTGTGTGTGTTCATATCCCCGTGTGTGGAGAGTATCCCATGTCAGGGCCCCACCTTAGCAACTGTACGGTATATACTCTGTTGTGATTCGGTTCGTGGGCTCCCCCGGTGGTCTCTTGTGGTACTGGTGTCCTGCAAGCTTTGCCTTCTCAGTTCACCTGTTTCTATCAGGATGTGGGAGTATCCTATTTAACCTTGCTCCTCAGTCATTCTAATGCTGGCCATCAATGTATCCAGAGTGATTCTGTTGCATGTTCCTGCTCCCAGTTTTCTGCTCAGCTAAGTTGGACACTTTAGTCCTTAAGTCTATTTTTGTATGTTTTGTCCAGTTTGCACTTATGTGAATCTCTGCAGCTGGAAGCTCTTGTTGGGCTGAAATTACCACTCCAGTGGCATGAGTTGTCACATGAGTTAAGGTAATTTCAGGATGGTGTTTTGAAGGGTTTTGCAGCTGACCGCGAAGTCCTCTGTTGTATCTTTCTGCTATTTAGTTAGCGGGCCTCTCTGTGCTAAATCTGCTTTCATACTACGTGTGTCTTTTCATCTGCTCTCACCGTTATTATATGTGGGGGCTGCTATCTCCTGTGGGGACATTCTCTGGAGGCAAGCCAGGACTGTGTTTTCTTCTACCAGGGGTAGTTAGTTCTCCGGCTGGCGCGCGGCATCTAGAGACAACGCAGGAATGCCCCCTGGCTACTTCTAGTGTGGTGTGTAGGTTTAGCATCGCGGTCAGCTCTAGTTTCCATCACCCGAGAGCTTGTCCGTTTATTCTGTGCTTCTGATGTTTCCTTGCCATTGGAAACCATAACAGTATGGCCAGCCCAAATGTTTAATCTATAGGCTGAAGCAGGAGAGAAAAGGAACTGTGAAAAGTTTTTTTTTTTTTCCTCTGAAGTTGCACTCCAGCTCTAATTGCAGTCTCCTGTTTTCCTCTCCTCTTAACCCCTGAATGGCTCAGACTTTATCTGTTGAAATATGGATCCCCAGAGTCTGGCTACCAATTTGTATAATCTTGCCTCTAAAGTTCAGAATATACAAGATTTTTTGTTACATGCTCCTCGGTCTGAATCCTAGACAGGCGCGCTGGTCGTTGTTTTTCTCCCGGTTTAATTTTGTGGTTTCGTATCTGCCAGGTACTAAGAATGTGAAGGCGGATGCCCTTTCTAGGAGTTTTGAACCTGATTCCCCTGGTGATTCTAAACCTACGGGTATACTTAAGGATGGGGTGATATTGTCTGCTGTCTTCCCAGACCTGCGACGTGCTTTACAAGAGTTTCAGGCGGATCGGCCTGATCGTTGTCCGCCTGGTAGATTGTTTGTGCCGGATGAGTGGACCAATAGAGTCATCTCGGAGGTTCATTCTTCTGCGTTGGCAGGTCATCCGGGAATTTTTGGTACCAGAGATTTGGTGGCTAGGTCCTTCTGGTGGCCTTCCCTGTCTCGGGACGTGCGTACTTTTGTGCAGTCTTGCGATGTTTGTGCTCGGGCCAAGCCTTGTTGTTCTCGGGCTAGTGGGTTGTTGTTGCCCTTGCCTGTTCCTAAGAGGCCTTGGACACACATCTCTATGGATTTTATTTCTGATCTCCCTGTTTCTCAGAAGATGTCCGTCATTTGGGTGGTGTGTGACCGCTTTTCTAAGATGGTTCATTTGGTGCCCTTGCCCAAGCTGCCTTCCTCATCTGAGTTGGTGCCCCTGTTTTTTCAGAATGTGGTTCGGCTGCATGGTATTCTGGAGAATATCGTTTCCGACAGGGGATCCCAGTTTGTGTCCAGATTTTGGCGGGCGTTTTGTGCCAGGATGGGCATTGATTTGTCTTTTTCGTCTGCATTTCATCCCCAGACAAATGGCCAGACGGAACGTACTAATCAGACCTTGGAGACTTATTTGAGGTGTTTTGTGTCTGCTGATCAGGATGACTGGGTCTCCTTTTTGCCGTTGGCTGAGTTTGCCCTTAATAATTGGGCCAGTTCTGCCACTTTGGTCTCCCCTTTCTTTTGCAATTCAGGGTTCCATCCTCGTTTTTCATCTGGTCAGGTGGAGTCTTCGGATTGTCCTGGAGTGGATACCATGGTGGATAGGTTGCATCGTATTTGGGGGCAGGTGGTGGACAATTTGGAGTTGTCCCAGGAGAGGACTCAACGTTTTGCTAATCGCCATCGTCGTGTTGGTCCTCGTCTTCGTGTTGGGGACTTGGTGTGGTTGTCCTCCCGTTTTGTCCCTATGAGGGTCTCTTCTCCTAAGTTTAAGCCTCGGTTCATCGGTCCTTATAAGATTTTGGAAAGTCTTAACCCTGTGTCTTTTCGTTTGGACCTCCCAGCATCCTTTGCTATCCATAATGTCTTCCATCGGTCATTATTGCGGAGGTATGAGGTACCACTTGTGCCTTCTGTTGAGCCTCCTGCTCCTGTGCTGGTTGAGGGTGAATTGGAGTACGTGGTGGAGAAAATCTTGGACTCCCGTGTTTCCAGACGGAGACTTCAATATCTGGTGAAATGGAAGGGCTACGGTCAAGAGGATAATTCTTGGGTTACAGCTTCTGATGTTCATGCTTCTGATTTGGTCCGTGCCTTTCATAGGGCTCATCCAGATCGCCCTGGTGGTTCTTGTGAGGGTTCGGTGCCCCCTCCTTAAGGGGGGGGTACTGTTGTGATTCGGTTCGTGGGCTCCCCCGGTGGTCTCTTGTGGTACTGGTGTCCTGCAAGCTTTGCCTTCTCAGTTCACCTGTTCCTATCAGGATGTGGGAGTATCCTATTTAACCTTGCTCCTCAGTCATTCTAATGCTGGCCATCAATGTATCCAGAGTGATTCTGTTGCATGTTCCTGCTCCCAGTTTTCTGCTCAGCTAAGTTGGACACTTTAGTCCTTAAGTCTATTTTTGTATGTTTTGTCCAGTTTGCACTTATGTGAATCTCTGCAGCTGGAAGCTCTTGTTGGGCTGAAATTACCACTCCAGTGGCATGAGTTGTCACATGAGTTAAGGTAATTTCAGGATGGTGTTTTGAAGGGTTTTGCAGCAGACCGCGAAGTCCTCTGTTGTATCTTTCTGCTATTTAGTTAGCGGGCCTCTCTGTGCTAAATCTACTTTCATACTACGTGTGTCTTTTCATCTGCTCTCACCGTTATTATATGTGGGGGGCTGCTATCTCCTGTGGGGACATTCTCTGGAGGCAAGCCAGGACTGTGTTTTCTTCTACCAGGGGTAGTTAGTTCTCCGGCTGGCGCGCGGCATCTAGAGACAACGCAGGAATGCCCCCTGGCTACTTCTAGTGTGGTGTGTAGGTTTAGCATCGCGTTCAGCTCTAGTTTCCATCACCCGAGAGCTTGTCCGTTTATTCTGTGCTTCTGATGTTTCCTTGCCATTGGAAACCATAACAATACTCTTTGTGTCATGATCCAGTCCGGAGTTTAGTCCTGTCTGCTCATTCTCTGAGAGGATCATGTCTAGGGTTAACTTTGCTCTGCCTCATTTTGGGCTCAGGTTTGCTATTTAGCTCCCAGGTATCCTGAGGGTGGTGTCAGCTATAGCTCTGTCTTTGGCTTGTGTACCTGACTCTGGAAGCTCTTGATTTGTCCTGTTGTGAACCCTGACTTGTCCTGTGTATGTTATCTCCCCCTGCCTGCCCTTTCCCAGTGTCTCTTTGTTTGTCTGTAGATCTGCTTGACTCCCTGTTACTGACCTCCTGGCTTGGCGTTTTGACTCTGTTTCAGCTTGTCCCTATTGTACCGTATTTTGCCCGTCCTGGTTTACTGATCCCTTGCTATGTCCTGACTATCCATTCTGTCTAATCATTTTGTACTGTAATGCTATCTTGTGTTCTGACTTGGCTATCCTGACCTCTCTCTCTCGCCACTAGGTGGCGTTTGTTCAGCTGCTCTGTGAGTGCAGTCTCGCTTCTCTACCAAGCTCCCCCTGGTGGAGGTTGCGCTGTACTGCACTGCAGCTGCATCACATTATAGCTGACCAGTGACCACTAGTGTTGAGCATTCCGATACCGCAAGTATCGGGTATCGGCCGATATTTGCTGTATCGGAATTCCGATACCGAGATCCGATACTTTTGTGGTATCGGGTATCGGTATCGAAACAACATTAATGTGTAAAATAAAGAATTAAAATAAAAAATATTGCTATACTCACCTCTCCGACGCAGCCTGGACCTCACCGAGGGAACCGGCAGCGTTGTTTGCTTAAAATTCGCGCTTTTCCTTCCTTACGTGAAGTCCCGGCTTGTGATTGGTCGCGTGCCGCCCATGTGGCCGCGACGCGACCAATCACAGCAAGCTGTGACGTAATTTTAGGTCCTTCAGGATTTTAAAATTACGTTCTGGCTTGTGATTGGTCGCGTCGCGGTCACATGGGCGACGCGACCAATCACAAGCCGTGACATCACGGGAGGCAGGACACGCGCGCATTTTAAAAAGCCGGGACTTCACGTAAGGAAGGAAAAGCGCGAATTTTAAGCAAACAACGCTGCCGGTTCCCTCGGTGAGGTCCAGGCTGCGTCGGAGAGGTGAGTATAGCAATATTTTTTATTTTAATTCTTTATTTTACACATTAATATGGTTCCCAGGGCCTGAAGGAGAGTTTCCTCTCCTTCAGACCCTGGGAACCATCAGGAATACCGTCCGATACATGAGTCCCATTGACTTGTATTGGTATCGGGTATCGGTATCGGATTAGATCCGATACTTTGCCGGTATCGGCCGATACTTTCCGATACCGATACTTTCAAGTATCGGACGGTATCGCTCAACACTAGTGACCACACATTTGAAGGGATCTCTGCATATTTTTTTTTCCCCTGCTCTTTGCTATGGATCCGCTCCATACCTTGGCGGATCAAATGAATAGTTTGACAGTTATGATACAAGACTTGTTTGTGGAACAGAGGGCCTTGTCCTCATCTCATAACCACCTGCAAAGGGAGTTTTCTGACACAGCTAAATCTTTGCAGACTGACTGTAAGCGCTCTGACACTTTTGATGTCTCTTTGCACTCTCCTGAACCTACAGTCAAGCTCCCAGATACCTTCTCTGGGGAGAAGGAGAGATTTTTTACTTTTAAGGAGAGTCGCAAGCTTTTTTTTTCTCTTAGACCCAGATCTCCTGGAGATGAGACTCAGCGGGTGGGGATAATCATTTCCTTACTGCGGAAGGGACCTCAGTCATGGGCCTTCTCTTTACCTGCTTCTGCCCCTGAACGTTTGTCTGTGGACAGATTCTTTGAGGCTTTGGGACTGATTTATGACGAACCAGACCGGGTCAGGGTAGCAGAGGACATGATCATGAGTCTCTCCCAGAATGAACTCACTGCTGAACAGTATTGTTCTGAGTTTAGGCGGTGGTCCGTTGAGGTGTCTTGGGGTGACTCTGCTCTGAGGCGCCTGTTTGAGAGAGGATTTTCGGATCATCTCAAGGATGCGCTGGCCCTTCATACATCACCCAGTTCCCTGGGAGAGGCCGTGACCCAGGCCATTCGTATGGACCGGAGGTTACGGGAGAGAAGAATTTTTCAGCGTGAGATTCCTGTTTTACCTGCTAAGTCTGAGGCGATTTCATTCAATGAGACAATGGAAGTTGGTGCCACCAATTTCAAGGAGAAGGAAAGGAAACAGCGACGTGATGGGAAATTATGTTTTTACTGTGGAGATCCAGGACATTGGAAGAAGGACTGCCTCTTGTGTCCATCGAATAACAAGCTGCTGAGACTGGGTGATGGTCTTGGAGGCCATCCAGACTCTAAGGTACCATTTTCGTCATTTAAAAAAAATTTGTTAGAGGTGGAACTGTGTTCTGGAGGTGGTTTTGCATCCACTTCAGCGTTTGTGGACTGTGGATCTTCCATGAACTTCATTGACTCTAGTCTGGTGTCCAAGTTAAAGTTAGGGACAGTTAGGCTAGAGACTCCTATCCATATCGTTGCCATTGACAAGACACCGTTGGCTCAAAATGTCCTTAGATTTGTCTCTGAGGAGTTCCTCCTCATGGTGGGGTCCTTGCACCAGGAACGAATTTCATGTTATGTTATGAGTAATCTTCCTGCGGGACTGGTGTTGGGGTTCCCCTGGCTGCAGAGGCATAATCCTGTTATAGACTGGGGATCTCGTGATATTGTTAAATGGGTTCCTAATTGTTCCAATGGTTGTCTTTCTGCTGTGTTTGTGTCCGCCATTAGTCCGAAAGGTATTCCGGAGTACCTAAAGGACTTTGGGGACGTGTTCTCCGAAAAAGAGACTGAGGTCTTACCACCCCATCGTTCTTATGATTGTACCATCAATCTTATTCCGGGTGCTAAATTGCCCAAAGCCCGTTTGTACAATCTTTCTGGTCCGGAACGTATTGCCATGAAAAACTATATCTCTGAAAGTCTTCGCAAAGGTCACATCCGTCCCTCTGACTCACCTGTGGCTGCGGGATTTTTTTTTGTCAAGAAGAAAGATGGTGGTTTACGTCCATGCCTCGATTTCCGGGAACTAAATAAAATTACGGTGAGAAATACCTACCCTCTCCCACTCATTCCTGATCTCTATAACCAATTGTCTGGGGCTAAGTGGTTTTCCAAACATGATCTCAGGGGAGCATATAACCTTATCCGTATTCAGGAGGGGGATGAATGGAAAACGGCATTTCTCACCTCCGAGGGCCTGTTTGAGAACTTGGTCATGCCCTTTGATCTCACTAACGCGCCCACGGTGTTTCAAAATTTCATGAATGATGTATTTTTTTATTTTATCGGGCGCTTTATGGTTGTATACCTGGATGATTTCCTTGTTTTCTCGACTGACAAGGAACCCCACATTGGTCATTTACGTGCTGTTCTTCACAGGTTACGGGGAAATTCTCTGTTCGCTAAAACCGAGAAATGTTTGTTTTGTGTCCAGGAGCTTTCTTTTCTGGGGATCGTCCTTTCTGCCAATGGGTTTCGGATGGATCCCGGAAAGGTACAGGCCAATGTTGATTGGGTGCAACCCAGAGACCTCAAAGGGTTGCAGCGTTTTCTGGGTTTCGCCAATTATTATCGGAAATTCATTAGGGGGTTTTCTCAGGTTGTCAAGCCTCTCACCTATCTCACTTGCAAAGGGGCTGATCTCAAAGTTTGGTCATCCTTGGCTGTTGAAGCATTTATTACATTAAAAAAGCGTTTTATGACTGCTCCTGTATTAGTTCAGCCCGATCCAACTGAACCATTCATTGTGGAGGTGGACGCATCATAGGTGGGAGTAGGGGCGGTGTTGTCTCAGGGACCCGTTACTTTGACCAATTTGAGACCATGTGCCTTTTTCTCCCGGAAGTTTTCTTCTGCTGAGAAGAACTATGATGTTGGGAACCGGGAGTTATTGGCCATAAAATTGGCTTTTGAAGAATGGAGGCATTTTTTGGAGGAAGCGGTTCATCGGATCACGGTTATTACTGATCACAAGAACTTGTCTTATATTGAAACCGCCAAACGGTTAACTCCTAGACAGGCTAGGTGGTCACTTTTTTTCTCTCGTTTTCATTTTTCTATCACTTTTCGACCTGGTTCCGAGAATGTCAAGGCTGATGCCTTATCTCACAGTTTTGATCCGATATCACCCCCCGAACCTCCTTCCTCTATTCTTCAGCACGGGGTGGTTGTGGCAGGGGTATCCTCTGAATTGGAGCAGGAGATTCGAAAGGCTCAGTCTCTTGCTCCTCCCTCTTTGCCTGACAATAAGCTTTTTGTCCCAGTTCAGTACCGATTGAGGGTTCCCCAGGAGTTCCACGATTCTGCTCTCTGTGGACACCCGGGGATCTCTGCCACCCGGAAAGCCATCACTAGGCGGTTTTGGTGGTCCTCCATGACCTCTGATGTCACTGTGTTTGTGTCTGCTTGTGATACCTGTGCCCATGTTAAGAGCTCCCATAACAGGCCGGCTGGGCAATTGGTGCCATTGCCAGTTCCAGATAGACCTTGGACTCATTTGTCCATGGATTTTATCACTGACCTCCCTTCTTCTAATGGCAAAACTGTAATCTTGGCAGTGGTTGACAGATTCAGTAAACAGACGCATTTTTTACCTCTGGCAGGATTGCCTAATGCTGAAACATTATCTAAGCTGTTTATTGAGCATGTTGTACGGTTGCATGGTGTGCCTTTGAATGTGGTTTCTGACAGAGGGGTACAATTTGTGTCCAAATTTTGGAGGGCTTTTTGTAAAAAATTGGGTGTTTGTTTGACGTTCTCCTCTGCTTACCATCCTGAGACTAACGGTCAGACGGAGAGGACCAATTAGTCTCTTGAACAGATTTTGAGGTGTCTTGCTACGTCTCGGCAGGATGATTAGTGTTCTTCGTTGCCCCTGGCTGAGTTTGCATTTAACAATCGGATTAACCAGTCCATGGGCACCTCCCCGTTCTTCTGTAACTACGGTTTTCACCCTCATTTTGGTGAATTTTCTAGGCTGGATTCAGGATGTCCTGGGGCTGATACAGCAGTGCAACGATTGGGGGAGGTGTGGAGGGAGGTCCAAAAAAACATCGGAGAGGCTCAGGGCAAACATAAACTTTTTGCTGATAAGCGACGGTCTGTGGGACCTATGTTCCTGGTGGGAGATAAAGTGTGGTTGTCTACCAGGAACATTCGTCTCAAGGTTCCTTCGGCTAAGCTAGGTCCCAGGTTTATTGGTCCTTATGAGATCATTGAGGTGATCAATCCAGTTGCCTTTCGCTTACGACTTCCTCCAATGCTTCGGATTCCCAATGTGTTCCATAAGTCCCTTCTTAAGTCAATTTTACCATCTTCTGCTGAGCCTCCATCCCCTCCGCCTCCTGTCTCTGTGGATGGTCAGACCGAGTATGAAGTGGAACAGGTTGTAGATTCTCGCATGGTCCATAGTTCTATTCAATACTTGGTCCATTGGAGGGGTTACGGTCCTGAGGATCGATCTTGGGTCCCGGCACGATCTGTCCATGCTGATCGACTGGTCTGGGCATTTCATGCACGTTATCCTGGGAAACCTGGGGGTCCGGTGGCCCCCCTTGAGAGGAGGGTACTGTCATGATCCAGTCCGGAGTTTAGTCCTGTCTGCTCATTCTCTGAGTGGATCATGTCTAGGGTTAACTTTGCTCTGCCTCATTTTGGGCTCAGGTTTGCTATTTAGCTCCCAGGTATCCTGAGGGTGGTGTCAGCTATAGCTTTGTCTTTGGCGTGTGTACCTGACTCTGGAAGCTCTTGATTTGTCCTGTTGTGAACCCTGACTTGTCCTGTGTATGTTATCTCCCCCTGCCTGCCCTTTCCCAGTGTCTTTGTTTGTATGTAGATCTGCTTGACTCCCTGTTACTGACCTCCTGGCTTGGCGTTTTGACTCTGTTTCAGCTTGTCCCTATTGTACCGTATTTTGCCCGTCCTGGTTTACTGATCCCTTGCTATGTCCTGACTATCCATTCTGTCTAATCATTTTGTACTGTAGTGCTATCTTGTGTTCTGACTTGGCTATCCTGACCTCTCTCTCTCTCTTGCCACTAGGTGGCGTTTGTTCAGCTGCTCTGTGAGTGCAGTCTCACTTCTCTACCAAGCTCCCCCTGGTGGAGGTTGGGCTGTATTGCACTGCAGCTGCATGACACTTTGGTGCCATCGCTCTCATTCTTTAAGTCCCCCTTTTTCACATCTGGCAGCTGTCAATTTGCCTCCAACACTTTTCCTTTCACTTTTTCCCCATTATGTAGCTAGATAGGGGCAAAATTGTTTGGTGAATTGGAATGCGCGTGGTTAAAATTTCGCCTCACAACATAGCCTATGACGCTGTCAGGGTCCAGATGTGTGACTGTGCAAAATTTTTTAGCTGTAGCTAAGACAGTGCAGATGCCAATCCCAGACATACACACATACAGTACAGACCAAAAGTTTGGACACACCTTCTCATTTAAAGATTTTTCTGTATTTTCATGACTATGAAAATTGTAAATTCACACTGAAGGCATCAAAACTATGAAGTAACACGTGGAATTATATACTTAAAAAAAAGTGTGAAACAACTGAAATTATGTCTTATATTCTAGGCTCTTCAAAGTAGCCACCTTTTGCTTTGCACACTCTTGGCATTGTCTTGATGAGCTTCAAGAGGTAGTCACCGGGAATGGTTTTCACTTCACAGGTGTGCCCTGTCAGGTTTAATAAATGGGATTTCTTGCCTTATAAATGGTGTTGGGACCATCAGTTGTGTTGTGCAGAAGTCTGGTGGATACACAGCTGATAGTCCTACTGACTAGACTGTTAGAATTTGTATTATGGCAAGAAAAAAGCAGCGAAGTAAAGAAAAACAAGTGGCCATCATTACTTTAAGAAATTAAGGTCAGTCAGTCTGAAAAATTGGACAAACTTTGAAAGTGTCCCCAAGTGCAGTTGCAAAAACCATCAAGCGCCACAAATAAACTGGCTCACATGAGGACCACCCCAGGAAAGGAAGACCAAGAGTCACCTCTGCTTCTGAGGATAAGTTTATCCAAGTCACCAGCCTCAGAAATCGCAGGTTAACAGCAGCTCAGATTAGAGACCAGGTCAATGCCACACAGAGTTCTAGCAGCAGACACATCTCTACAACAACTGTTAAGAGGAGACTTTATGCAGCAGGCCTTCATGGTAAAATAGCTGCTAGAAAACCACTGCTAAGGACAGGCAACAAGCAGAAGAGACTTGTTTGGGCTAAAGAACACAAGGAATGGACATTAGACCAGTGGAAATCTGTGTTTTGGTCTGATGAGTCCAAATTTGAGATCTTTGGTTCCAACCACCGTGTCTTTGTGTGACGCAGAAAAGGTGAACGGATGGACTCTACATGCCTGGTTCCCACCGTGAAGCATGGAGGAGGAGGTGTGATGGTGTGGGGGTGCTTTGCTGGTGACACTGTTAGGGATTTATTCAAAATTGAAGGCAAATTGAACCAGCATGGCTACCACAGCATCTTGTAGCGGCATGCTACTCCATCCGGTTTGCGTTTAGTTGGACCATCATATATTTTTCAACAGGACAATGACCCCAAACAGACCTCCAGGCTGTGTAAGGGCTATTTGACCAAGAAGGAGAGTAATGGGGTGCTACGCCAGATGACCTGGCCTCCACAGTCACCAGACCTGAAACCAATCGAGATGGTTTGGGGTGAGCTGGACCACAGAGTGAAGACAAAGGGGCCAACAAGTGCTAAGCATCTCTAGGAACGCCTTCAAGATTGTTGGAAGACCATTCCCAGTGACTACCTCTTGAAGCTCATCAAGAGAATGCTAAGAGTGTGTAAAGCAATCATCAAAGCAAAAGGTGGCTACTTTGAAGAACCTAGAATATAAGACATATTTTCAGTTGTTTCACACTTTTTTGTTAAGTATATAATTCCACATGTGCTAATTCATAGTTTTGATGCCTTCAGTGTGAATGTATAATTTTTATAGTCATGAAAATACAGAAAAATCTTTAAATGAGAAGGTGTGTCCAAACTTTTGGTCTGTACTGTACATACACACACACACACACACACACACACACACACACACACCCCTTTATATATTAGATTTATCACCATTATTTTTCCCTGTCCCTTTGCTATAGGTGCAATTTTAGATTTCTGTATAATTTCATTGTTATTTGGTCAGATCTTCACATTTATCCATTGTTAAAGTGATTTTCTAGCTACTAAATACTATACCAATAGAATAAAATAACAAAAGGAGCAATACTAACCTTTAATATCTGATACCAGTCCTGATACTCAGCTGGTTTCTGAGGTCAGCACTGCAGGCAGTGATCGGCTGCAGTGCGCATTTATTAACCCCCGGCAGAGGAGCAGCTCCTCAAGGATTTAGTAGGTGAGTAGAAGTAAATAGGTCTATCTTCCATGGTATCTCAACCAAATATCTGCAGTTACTCATTGGTTGAAGTGGTGTGTCAGACACATGTTGATACAACATCACACACTGGAGCTGGGTGAACAGAGATCGTCAAGGAACCAGGAAGTGTCATGGGATGGGCAAACAACTGTTCATAGGATATTATTCCCGAACATTGGCATGTGTAAACATGCTACTGATCATCCAATAAACAAGCAAATTGCTCATTCATGAAGTTTATGCGCTATTTTTTTTTAGCTGTAAAACTGGGTGGTTTTGCTTATCTCCTTAGCAGTAGCGTAGCTACCGGTGGGCAGAGGGGGTGGTCGCCCAGGGCCCCGCGCTCTGAGGGGGCCCACCCAGAGCTACTCTACTGCAACTGCATCGGCGCGCGCAGTTACATTCTGTGGCAGAGCAGGGAGAATCAATCTCCCTGCTCTGCCACTATGGGGCCCCTAAGCAGGCTGGGGGGCCCAGTGCCAGCAGTGGGCTCCCCGCCTGTCATCACAGGGTCAGCTGTATCGGCAGCTAGCTGATACAGCTCACCACATTGATGAGGGAAGGAGCACTGCACTCCTTCTCCCATCATCCACCTGTCGGCATCTGATGTCGCAGACAGTGGGCGCGATGACATCACCGCCCGGCGCCCGCTGTCCAGAGTTGAGCAGAAGGAGGGAGCACCACTGGAACAAAGAGGAAAAGAGGTGAGTATTTATTTATTGTGTTTTTTATGGGGTCTGCCTTATACTACAGGATCTGCCTATGGGGGTGCTGCCTTATACTACAGGATCTGCCTACGGGGGGGTGCTGCCTTATACTACAGGATCTGCCTACGGGGGTGCTGCCTTATACTACAGGATCTGCCTACGGGGGTCTTGCCTTATACTACAGGATCTGCCTACGGGGGGTGCTGCCTTATACTACAGGATCTGTATATGGGGGTGCTGCCTTATACTACAGGATCTGCCTATTTGGGGGGTGCTGTCTCATACTACAGGATCTTCCTATGGGGGGTGTTGCCTTCTACTACAGGATCTGCCTATGAGTGGTGCTGCCTTATACTACAGAGTCATCCTATGGGGGTGCTGCTTAATACTACAGGGTCTGCCTATGGAGGTACTGCCTTATACTACAGGGTCTGCCTATAGGAGTACTGTCGTATACTACAGGGTCTGCCTATGTGATGCTGCCTTACACTACAGGGTCTGCCTATGGGGTGCTGTCTTATACTACAGGGTCTGCCTAAAGGGGTACTGCCTTATACTACAGGGTCTGCCTATAGGGGTAATGTCATATACTACAGGGTCTGCCCATGTGATGCTGCCTTATACTACAGGGTCTGCCTATGTGATGCTGCCTTATACTACAGGGTCTGCCTATGGCGTGCTGTCTTATACTACAGGATCTGCCTATGGGGGTACTGTCTTATACTACAGGGTCTGCTGATAGGGGTACTGACTTATACTACAGGGTCTGCCAATGGGGTGCTGCCTTATACTACAGGGTCTGCCAATGGATGTGCTGCTTTATACTACAGGGTCTGCCTATAGGGGTACTGTCTTATACTACAGGGTCTGCCTATGGGGGTGCTGCCTTGCACTATATTGAGGACTATCTGGCACATTATACTATATGGAGGTTATCTATGGGGCCATCATACAGTGTGGGGATTACAGTGAAGGGGCCATCATACAGTGTTGGATCATCAAACAATCTGGAGTATACAGTGAGGGGGCATTATACTGTGTATAGGGGAGCTGTACAGGGGGAGACTTTGGACATTAAATGTAAAGTGGGCACTTATTGTTATAGGGGAACTCAGGTTACTGTGACTATCAAAGGGGCACACATGGCAATATTACTTTCTAGGGGGCAAAATGTGGGTGCTGTTTTCTAAAGCACTTGCACCCGGCATTACTATATTATAGAGGGTTACTTTAGAATTTAGAGGGTACAGAGAACCACACAGCAGGTGCAGTAATAGGGTCACATACGGCAGCAGAGGCTCAGTATCGGAGTATCAGGTGCAGTAATAGGGACACATATGGCAGCAGTGGCTCAGTATTGGGGTATCAGGTGGTGTAATAGGGACACATACAGCAGCAGCGGCTCAGTATTGGGGTATCAGCAACATGAGGAGTTTGTGCAGGTTGGGAATAGATGGTGATGGGGTTGGAATGTGAGAAGTGAAACGTGTCTTTGTTGTATTCTCTGCAGACAGTACTGGCTGGAAGAAGTTGTCGTGTCGGTCTGGGCCTGATGGAAAAGATGGGAAAAGTGAACGATTCCATCAGAGAGATCGTCAGCAGTAAGACATTATCTGTAACTGTGTTGTGACCACTTATATGATCTGTAGGGCTGGTATCTACCACTGACCATATGGCAGTAATATCAATATTGGTCTTTATATAGAGATTATTTTAAGTAACAGTAACAGTAGCGGTCATCTGCTGAGGTTCTCCTCCACTATTAGGGTGCGTCACCGAGTTGTAATCAAGGTTACCTGGTTAGGCGCCCACTCAGAAGCTTCGCCCCCCACCCGAACCAAAACCCTAGCTACTCCTCTGCTCCTTAGTAATTTGGTGGTCTTGAAACAGTTCTAATTCACACACCCCCACCAGAACGTTTAAGTTTATAGTTGTGTGAGAACCGCTTCACCATCCAGAGTTTCGGCGGCTGTTTGGAACTTGCCTCTATTAAACCAGAAAAATTAACAGTCAAGTTTTATTAGACTGCAAGGTAAATCTGAGGGTCAACTTTAAATGCTCTCCTGTTCTTTTGGACTTGAGGAAGATGAATACCTCACCGATGGCCACTGCACCGAATAAAGAAATCTCTCAGGATAGCTAGTTTCTGTAAAGTTTAAAAGCTGTCATCAGGATTTACCCCTAGAAAGTAATAGAAGCATTTTATTCGCCTCCTAATAACCTCTTTAATGCTTGTATTATCTCTAAATGTTAAATGTAAGTGTTTAAAGTATTTAAGTCATCCCTCTTCTCCTCCCCACCGTTTTCCCTGCACACTACAGTTGTCGTGCTCCCACTGTGTAGTGACTAGAGTTGCGCGAATTTGTTAGGATCCCCGCTTATTTGGCAACTATAGCCAGATACCTGGAGCGTGCCGGCTGATCAGCTGATTGGTGCCGCAGCTGCATGTGTCATGGCTGTATCACTGTCACAGCACATGCATGGCGAGCCCAAAACACAAGCCGTCCTGCATGTACTGTGACAGCCACACAGCAGCGACACATGCAGCTTCGGCGCCAATCAGCTGACCAGCCAGCACACTCCAAGTATCTGGATTCCCTCTGCAGCTCATTCGGTAAGCGCTATAGCTTGCCGGATAAGCGGAGACCTGAACAAATTCACTCAACTCTAGTAGTGACATTGATTGGCATCGGTCCCGGACTAGTCCGGTGACTGCTGGTAGGGCGAGCAGTGACAATTAGACTTCGTTTTTGAACACTTACATTTAGCGTTTAGGGATGATACAGGCATGATTAGAGAGGGTATTAGAAGGCTCATAAAATTCTTATGTTACCTTCTAGGGGTAAATCCAGATGACACGTTTTCTTTAAGGCAGGTTCAACAAGGCCCAGAAGATTGTCTCACTCCTCCAAAAATCTGGGAGGTTTCCCCCTTATTCTGGGAGGCTTATGGATGCTTCTGGAGAGTTTACAAGTATGTCTGTATGCATGTCCAGTGTATGTTCTGTGGCAAGATACATGATTGGTGTATCATGTAATGGACGAAGATGTGTATAGGGTGTAGACAACACGTCAGCCCTTTGTGTAAGTATACAATTAATAAATGTCACATGTGTATTGTGGTGTACTTTTTCCCTGATTTGCGCATTGGTACTACATCCCATCCATCAACCACCGCCCTGGCTAAATGCATTTTTTGTGTATTTAATGGATGATGCTTTTGTCTGTTGACTTAAGTGTTTGCTTAGATCACCTATGTGACTTTTCTTCTCTTGGTCTCTTCTCTTGCTCATGCACTTGACGCAAATATTTATTATCACCATTGGCCTCAACTATTACTTATACTCAGATAAACCATTTAAGGCTACGTTCACATTTGCGGTCAGCGCCGCAGCGTCGGGCACCGCAGCGGCGCCGCATGCGTCATGCGCCCCTATATTTAACATGGGGGCGCATGGACATGCGTTGTGCTGCGTTTTGCGCCGCATGGCCGCAAGCGTTGGACGCAAGAAACGCATCAAGTTGCATTTTTTTTGCGTCCAACTTTTGGCCAAAAACGACGCATGCGGCGCAAAACGCAGCGTTTTAGCGTGCGTTTTGCCACGTTTTTGTTTGCGTTGTGCGCTGCGGCGCCGACGCTGCGGCGCACAACGCAAATGTGAACGTAGCCTAATATGTTATTTGAAGTAGATATTGCATGTGATTGCTATATGATGTGCTCGGTACATATACAGTACAGACCAAAAGTTTGGACACACCTTCTCATTTAAAGATTTTTCTGTATTTTCATAACTATGAAAATTGTACATTCACACTGAAGGCATCAAAACTATGAAGTAACACATGTGGAATTATATACTTAGCAAAAAAGTGTGAAACAACTGAAATTATGTCTTATATTCTAGGATCTTCAAAGTAGCCACCTTTTGCTTTGATGACCGCTTGCACACTCTTGGCATTCTCTTGATCAGCTTCAAGAGGTAGTCACCGGGAATGGTCTTCCAACAATTTTGTTGTTCCCAGAGATGCTTAGAACTTTTTGGCTCTTTTGCATTCACCCTGCGGTCCAGCTCACCCCAAACCATCTCGATTAGGTTCAGGTCTGGTGACTGTGGAGGCCAGGTCATCTGGCGTAGCACCCCATCACTCTCCTCCTTAATCAAATAGCCCTTACACAGCCTGGAGGTGTGTTTGGGGTCATTGTCCTGTTGAAAAATAAATGATGGTCCAACTAAACGCAAACCGGATGGAATAGCATGCCGCTGCAAGATGCTGTGGTAGCCATGCTGGTTCAGTATGCTTTCAATTGTGAATAAATCCCTAACAGTGTCACCAGCAAAGCACCCCCACACCATCACACCTCCTCCTCCATGCTTCACGGTGGGAACCAGGCATGTAGAGTCCATCTGTTCACCTTTTCTGCGTCGCACAAAGACACAGTGGTTGAAACCAAAGATCTCAAATTTGGACTCTTCAGACCAAAGCACAGATTTCCACTGGTCTAATGTCCATTCCTTGTGTTCTTTAGCCCAAACAAGTCTCTTCTGCTTGTTGCCTGTCCGTAGCAGTGGTTTCCTAGCAGCTATTTTACCATGAAGGCCTGCTGCACAAAGTCTCCTCTTAACAGTTGTAGAGATGTGTCTGCTGCTAGAACTCTGTGTGGCATTGACCTGGTCTCTAATCTGAGCTGCTGTTAACCTGCGATTTCTGAGGCTGGTGACTCGGATAAACATCCTCAGAAGCAGAGGTGACTCTTGGTCTTCCTTTCCTGGGGCGGTCCTCAAGTGAGCCAGTTTCTTTGCAACGCTTGATGGTTTTTGCCACTGCACTTTGGGACACTTTCAAAGTTTTCCAAATTTTTCCGACTGACTGACCTTCATTTCTTAAAGTAATGATGGCCACTTGTTTTTCTTTACTTAGCTGCTTTTTTCTTGCCATAATACAAATTCTAACAGTCCATTCAGTAGGACTATCAGCTGTGTATCCACCAGACTTCTGCACAACACAACTGATGGTCCCAACCCATTTATAAGGCAAGAAATCCCACTTCTTAAACCTGACAGGGCACACCTGTGAAGTGAAAACCATTCCCGGTGACTACCTCTTGAAGCTCATCAAGAGAATGCCAAGAGTGTGCAAAGCAGTCATCAAAGCAAAAGGTGGCTACTTTGAAGAACCTAGAATATAAGACACAATTTCAGTTGTTTCACACTTTTTTTGTTAAGTATATAATTCCACATGTGTTAATTCATAGTTTTGATGCCTTCAGTGTGAATGTACAATTTTCATAGTTATGAAAATACAGAAAAATTTTTAAATGAGAAGGTGTGTCCAAACTTTTGGTCTGTACTGTACTTCTCTTCATTAACTGTTGCTCTGTTTTAGATGTAAAAATAAGAAGTTAAATTCTTACCCAGTATTATGATTCAGAATCCAATTCACTGTCCATACTGCATAAAATACAAGGCCACTAGGCCATCAAAGTGTAAAGTTTAATCCAGCATTTATTTAAAATTCAAAGATATTTCCTTATTTCTTTCCAGTTAAAATTTCCATATACACACAGGCATGTAGAGTTTGAAATATTTGCAGATTTTAAAGGAAATATGTAGCCAGATTTTTGCTACCTAATCTGATAGCAGCATGATGTAGGGACAGACACGTTGGGACAGACACCCTGATTTCAATGATGTGTCACTTACTAAACTGCTTGCTGTAGTTTTAAAAAGGTAGTCCAACCACACCCCACTACTGATTGGCAGCTTTCTTTGTACACTGTGCATAGGCAGAAACATGCCAATCAGTAGTATGGGCAGGGATATACAAAGCTCAGAGGTCACAGAATGGATAGATCTGCAGCAGAGAATACCATTTTTAATCAAAACTGCAGCACCCAGTAAAGTAAGTGATTAATCGCTGGAATCAGGGTTCTGCCTTTATATCATGCTGCTCTTAGATGGAGTGGTAAAAATCTGGTGACAAAATCCCATTCAAGAAATTGAATTGTGGTGGATTAAACTTTAAATATTGTTCTGTTTTATTAACCATTTTATCTGTGATTTGGAAGTGTTAAAAAAAAACATTTTTATTCTTTTGTACCCGCACAGTGTTTTTTTAGGTATTTATGTTTCTATAAGTGGTATCAGGACATGAATAAACCACATAGTTTAGGGAATGTTCATTTGAGAGCATAAACTGAGTTTTCCATTGTACTGCTTACATATTGTTTATAAGTCAATTATGCTGATCCATGAACCATCCCCAGCAATCTATTTGGGACCAATTTGTGCATCTCAGGTTATTGCTCAGAGTCAGAAGACAATAACTTTACCTGAGTGCATGAGAGACTGACAACCCTGCCCCAGCTGGTATCCACTGAGATATTGAAAGGAATATGGTAATTACATGATGCTTGATAAAATGTGATATTCATTTAAATAAGAGTACAGAACAAATACTTCTCATCCTATGAGAAAACTGGATATTTTGCCAATTTTACCACGTCGCTACAGATACTAATGTTAGAAGTTCTGTATTTTCGGCTATAAATCACATTGGCTATGCTGACTATGCAGCCTGCACCTCTAAATAAGCACACTGTTCCTCAAGTATAACATCTTGTTGGCTATACCTGTAATATAACATTAGATTTATCTTATCAGTTCAAGCGCTTATCTTTTATCTGCTGCATTATGCTACAGAGCTCTATTATTGGGAGAACACACTACTTTTAATTTTTGGCACAAACTTCTCATACAGACTTGCTTTGCCTTCTCAGTGTCTGTATTTAGTCTCAAGATACCCCTGAAAAAGATCATAAACTACAAAGCTTTAACTTTGAGATTGCAGAAAAACTTGGCACTGCAGCTCTTACTGATATCTATACGTGTATCACTTTCATGGGTATCACTAATAACGAAAGTCAATGTTAACAACAGTAAAAGGCACTTGATTAATATGTTTCCTTTTATTATATTTTTAGTATTTAGCATCTTAAAGCAATGACATCATGATGATGAGACACTCTTACTTTTAGAAAATTAAACTGTTCTGTCCTTTTGACTGCCTCATTAGTCCTTTTGAAAAAGATGTATGGGCATCACCGTTGGAGGACGTCCATGCAGCAGTTCCTTCAGCGTGTCATGCTCACCTTGAGTAGTGGACGCACAAAGGCCCAAGTCCTGGTGGGCACAAAAAACCCCAGACGTTGGTGCAGCTGGCATGTTGCCACGTGGGGAGCGAGGATGTGGCACACTCAAGAATCTTTTGAGCAGCAGAACAGATAAAGTGCAAGTCAGCAGGGATTGAAGCAGGTTAAACATGGTGTGCACAGAAGGTGGAGTACATCATACTAATCTTTAAACTCAATCCTAACACATGAGTGTGTCCTAAAGGGCCTTATGTAAGACTAGGGAGATGAAGTCATAAAACTATGCCAGGTAACCTGCAAAACCAGATGTGGAGTGCAACAGAGTAGTGGACAGTGGTGATGGAAACAGAGTTCAGGATACCCAGGACAAGTGTGTAACACAGAGTATGTGCAGTCTTTAAGTGCATAGTTCATTTATTTATTGAACATTATTAGGATTTAAACAATGTTGGTGGATGCACTTTGGACAATCCAGTGGCCCTCATTCTATTTGTGAGATACAAACCTCGCCTCACCCCATAACAAAAGCAGATGTAAAAAGTATGCATGCTCCCCTCTTCATAGCTTGGGAGATAACTGAGCCAATAATTTCATTTGATCAATGGAGAGCCAAATGTACACTTGACAATCCTTTGGAACATAAGATAGGCTTCTGGAAATGGCTTCTGGTGAACTGCCAGAAGAGTCCGCAAATCTCCTAGCCTCTACCAAACCTGCCTGAAACCAGCCATTCTGAGAGATGCCTTTATTAGTATGGTCAAGATTGCGGAGAAGTGATGCTGGAAATTATTTTGCGTGGGGCGTGGCTTCAGAAAGAGGCTATCACTTTGCTCAGAACTTAGCAGAAAATTTTCCCAGATGCTTGCCTTCAATTGTGGGCAAGTAAAAGCGTGCAATTCATTGTATTACCTTTGTTAAAGACATGGTTAATTTCTGTTCTATTCATTAATATGAAGAAAATATGAAGAAAATAGTCTTATGCAAGAATGACCACATTCTTATGGCCTGATGTTCTCCTCAGAATTCCCAGAAACGGTCAAGGATAAGTTGTTTATTCCAAAGTTCATCTTGATATAGGATGACAGCCTAAATCCTGTGGATTCAGCCCAGTTCTTTCTGGGAACTTCAACTTTTGAACAGGGTCATTCTGCCATATGGAAAGTTCTCCCACATTCCTAATGTAATCCAGCTTGTGTCCCAGGATGTGTTTGACAAGTAATTGTATAACTCATATTTCTGCCAAACCATTATGTAATACCTCTATTCCCTTTGATCTTATCCTATAAAAGATAACCATATCCAATAATAAACAGAGATTATTCGGACAGACAAAAGTGTGAGTGTCATTCTGTTTTATTCTTCACTCCTTAGGTACCTTATGTCATGACTCCCGGTTAACACTGCTGTGAGAAACGCTGCACACAGCAGCAAGGGAACTGAACAAAATGCCGGGTTTCTAACCAGGTACAAACAGGACCTGAGACATGTGGCAGAGTGGGAAGAGGTCGGGTAGAGCCAGACGCCAGGGTGCAGAGAAGGGATAAACACAAAAGAGTTGTCAAACAAGCAAAGATCGGAGCCAGGAGATCACGAAGTACCAAAGGGGAGAGACAGGGGATTGTCTGAAGCAAAGCCAGAGGTCAGTAACCCAGAAGGACAAACAGAGTAACGCACGGAGAGCAAGGGAAACACTATGCAAACCAGGCACACACTCCAGGGGTCAAGCACACAGACTAAAACAATGTACAGCTGACAGTGAAACCTAGTTTGGAGTGAGTATAAATACCCATCCCATATTGAAAGAGAGGCCAACAACATTAAACCTGAGAGAACAGGACATTAACCATGTCCTAACCATGATACCTTAGCTAAAACAGTATCTGAGGCTGGACCATAAGAGAAGTAATCCAGTCGCTGACACATTGGACTAGGGGTCACATACCCCATTGCACCAGCACCTCGCAGAATAACCGAGTACATGCCAAACCCTCCAATATCTGCCTTCAATTGTGGGTAAGTACCGCCACAGGAATGCATTGTCATCTGGGGAGGATGTAGGATCCAAGAACAAAGCAGTGTACTAACCATAAAAATGTGTAGCCATGGCTAGAAAATGCCTTATATCAAAGCTTTGAAAAATATCTGTCCGTCAGAAAACCATACTCTAGGCCTTTTCTGGCCTGTAGCGTGGGCATTCTGCAGTTTCCATCTACAATGTATAGTAAAGTAATCAACTTACGGTACTTCTTTCTATGCAAAAACTGTGGCAACAGATGACCTGCTTTTCTGACCAGTTGTAATTTTAACAATGGAAGAAGTTGATAGAGGATAGCTGATTTTGTAGGCCAACTAGGGCTTCAAAATTGTGAAGGATCTGGAGCATGTCCCCTTTATGCCCTTCCTACAATCCAGCTTTGAACATTGTTAATGGTACAGGTAATCAATATTAGGTATGTGGAGTGTAACAACTCTGCTGGCATCACTACATGGCCTCCCATCCCTCACACACCATCTTACTCACTGCTCCATATCTAAGTATATTAAAATAACTAACAAAAAACACCTGCAAAGGCTTCCTAAGCATTTAGAAAGGTCCCTTATTCTGTTTCAGAAGGCTACACAATCATGGGGAAGACTGCTGACTTGACAGATGTCCAGAAGGCAGTTATTGGCACACTCCACAAGGAGGGTAAGCCACAAAAGGTAATTACTAAAGAAGCTGGCAGTTCAGAATGCTGTATCCAAGCATATTAATGAAAAGTTGAGTGGAAGGAAAAAGTGTGGTAGAAAAAAGTGCACAAGCAACCAGATAACCGCAGCCTTGAAAGGATTATTAAGAAAAGGCCATTCAAAAATTTGGGGGAGATTCACAAGGAGTGGACTGCTGCTGGAGTCACTGCTTCAAGAGCCACCACACACAGACATTTCCAGGCCATAGGTTACAAGTGTTGCATTCCTTGTGTCAAGCCACTCATGACCAATAGACAGCGACAGAAGCGTCTTACCTGTGCGAAGGAGAAAAATAATTGGACTCTTGCTCAGTGGTCCAAGGTGTTGTTTTCAGATGAAAGTAAATTTTGCATTTCTTTTGGAAATCAAGGTCCGAGAGTCTGGAGGAAGAGTGGAGAGGCACACAATCCAAGCTGCTTGAGGTCTAGTGTGAAGTCTCCTTAATCAGTGATGGTTTGGGGACCCATGTCATCTGCTGGTGTAGGTCCATTGTGTTTTATCAAAACCAAAGTCAGTGCTGCTGTCTATCAGGATATTTTAGAGCACTTCATGCTTTCCTCTGCCGACAAGCTTTTTGGAGATGGAAATTTCATTCTCCAGGTGGACTTGGCACCTGTCCACACTGCCAAAAGTACCAATACCTGGTTTAAAAACAACAGTTTTTAAAAACAACAGTTTCACTGTGCATGATTAGCCAGCAAACTCGTCTGACCTTAAACCCATAGAGAATCTATGAGGTATTGTCAAGAGGAAGATGAGACACCAGACCCAACAATGCAGACTAGCTGAAGGCTGCTATCAAAGCAACCTAGGCTTCCATAACACCTCAGCAATGCCACCGGCTGATCACCTCCATGCTATGCCTAATTGATGCAGTAATTGATGCGAAAGGCGCCCCGACCAAGTATTGAGTGCATTTACTGAACATACATTTCAGTAGGCCAATATTTCAGATCTTAAAATAATTTTAAAGCTGGTGTTATAAAGTATTCTAATTTACTGAGATAATGACTTTTGGGTTTTCATTGGCTGTGAACAATAATCATCAACATTAACAGAAATAAACACTTGAAATAGATCACTCTGTTTGTAATGACTCTATATAATATATGAGTTTCACTTTTTGTACTGAAGAACTGAAATAAATTAACTTTTTGATGATGTTCTACTTTTGTGAGGAGCACCTGTATATAGTGTATAGTGTACAAGTAAAACAATGTCTCAACGGTCAAATCTCTAGTTGAAGTCCTTCATCTTCACTTTTTTCTTCATCCAATGCAGACCGCAATCACTTCTTCCAGCCAGGACCCGTCTAGAGCACCACTTCCAGAGCACGTTCCCCAATTTTTGCAACACACCATATAAAGAAAAAAAAGCAACATAGTGTCACCCTGCACAGTAACAGGACCTCTCCCCATCACTAAAAACAGTATCCTGAAAAATAAAATACATCACAGCAGTAATAATATCCCTTAATTAGCCCATACAGTGATAATTTCCCATATCCTGGCTCTCTTGTGTCTCATTCCTGGCCCCATATGTTCTCCCATTCTGAACCCATATGTCCTCCCATCCTGGCCCCATGTGTCTCCAACCTGCCCTATATGTTTTCCCATCCTTCCCCATATGTTCTCTCATCCTGCCCCCATGTGTTTCCACTCTTCCCCATGTTTCTCCACTCTGCCCCATATGTTCTCCCTTCCTGACCCATATGTTCTCCCATACTGCCCCATATGTTCTCCCATTCTGCCCCATATGATCTCCTAACCTGCCCCATATGATCTCCCATCATGCCCCATGTGTCTCCATCCTATCCCATATGATCTCCTATTCTGCCCCATGTGTCTCCAACCTGCCCTATATCATCTCCCATCCTGCCCCATGTTCTCCATCCTGACCCATATGTTCTCCCATCCTGCTCTCATGTGTCTCCAACCTGTGTCGTGTGTCCATCCTGCCCCATGTGTCTCCATCCTGCTCCATATGACCTCGATCCTGCTCCATATCATCTCCATCCTGTCCCAGTATTGTGGTTTTAAGTACAAAAAACGTTGTTTTTTTAAAGTTTCTCCTTACCTGTCCGCGGACCAGCAGCATCCTCTTCCTCATCCATTTGATGAGCAGTGACGTCATTTGCCAACAATGTGCGTGCCACCGGCAATACTGCTGACAATCTCTGGCATCAGCATTTACAGTGTGTAACACAGGGGTGCGCTGTTAAAATCTCTCATCACCCCCATTGCATGCCCATTAGTTGCAACGGCTGCTGGTGTGGGGGCCTGCTCAAGATCTGCATGCCTGCCATGACGGTACCTCTATGAAGACCAGCCTTTGGAGACCATGATTTTTTACCATATATTGCAATAATAGATAAACATCTCAAATAAATAATAAAAATATAAACATATTTGGTCAGGTCTGCCAAAACAAAGCCAATTAACCAGATTTATAAACAGCATAACTAGGAAAAAAATGAAAAAACACCAGAATTGTGTTTTTTCCCATCGCCACAACACTGCAAAAGAATGCAATAAGAAGCGATCAAATCACTATAATTACCCCAAAATGACATAAAAAAGTCATCTTATCAGCAGAGGCAATTGTATGATGACAGGTGACACCTCTATACAAAGCTGATAGCCCAGGATTCACTGATCACAATAGGGGATGTCACAGATGATTTTGCTCATTCTCCCTTCACAATGACCTTTGCACATGCTCATTAGATACTTCAATACATCTATTCTTTGTGGTAATGTACATGTATTATTTCCTGAAACAACAGGAAGTTAGAGACTAAAAAGCCCCAGTGGTCAGTGTGAGAAATATAAGATTACTAGTTAAGTTTTTGAATAGGAGAGAGCACATTCCAGGCCAGTTGTTATGATCCGGTGACCTTGGAGCCGCATGAGACTTTCTCAGGAGTAGGTGGAACCTGTACTGACCGCAAACCCTAAACTGTCACCGCAACTAGAAGTAGCCGTGGGGTGTACCTAACACATCCTAGACACCTCAACACAGCCGGAGGACTAAATACCCCTATAGATGGAAATGGGAATTCTATCTTGCCTCAGAGCAGAACCCCAAAGGATAGGCAGCCCCCCACAAATATTGACTGTGAGTATTAGAGGAAAGACACACGCAGGCAGAAATCAGGATTTAGCAAAAAAGGCCACACTAGCTAAATAGGAAAGGATAGGACAGAATACTAAGCGGTCAGTATTAAAACCCTAAAAATATCCACAGCAGATAATACAAAAATTCCACCGTCTAACTAAAGACATGGAATGTATATCTGCATCTCCTGAGAATCCAACTTGACTGAAATATCCAAACACAGTCTAAGCTGGACAAGAAAAAACATTGAATAGTACTGAATTGTAAAGCACACAGCATGTGTGCTGTAGAAACAAAACCAGAAACTTATCTTTGCTGATTTGGCAGCAGGGCAGGAGGAACCAGACAGAGATGCAAAACCTCCAAGAACAATGGACAACTGGCAAGGGCTAATGAATCCTGCACACCTAAATATCCCAGTCAGAGCTGCAATCAGCAGGGACACCTGCCCAGGATTGCAACCCAGGGACAACTGCATTACTACCAACAACCACCGGAGGGAACCCAAGAGCAGAATTCATAACAGTACCCCCCCTTGAAGAGGGGTCACCGAACCCTCACCAGAGCCCCCAGGCCGATCAGGACAAGCCAGATGAAAGGCACGGACCAAATCAGCAGCATGGACATCAGAGGCAAAAACCCAAGATTTATCCTCCTGGCCATAACCCTTCCATTTAACAAGGTACTGAAGCCTCCGCCTCGAAAAGCGAGAATCCAAAATCTTCTCAACCACATACTCCAACTCCCCATCAACCAACACAGGGGCCGGAGGATCAACAGAGGGAACAACGGGCACCACATATTTCCGCAATAAAGATCTATGGAAGACATTATGGATAGCAAAAGAAGCCGGAAGGGCCAATCGAAAAGACACCGGATTAATAATCTCAGAAATCCTATAAGGACCAATAAAGCGAGGCTTAAACTTAGGGGAAGAAACCTTCAAAGGAACATGACGGGAAGACAACCAGACCAGATCCCCAACCCGAAGCCGGGAACCAACACACCAACGACGGTTAGCAAAACGTTGAGCCTCCTCCTGAGACAATACCAAATTGTCCACCACATGAGCCCAAATCTGCTGCAACTTGTCAACCACAGAATCCACACCAGGACAGTCAGAAGGCTCAACCTGCCCCGAAGAAAAACGAGGATGAAAACCAAAATTACAAAAGAAGGGCAAAACCAAGGTAGCCGAACTAGCCCGATTATTAAGGGCAAACTCGGCCAATGGCAAGAAAGCCACCCAATCATCCTGATCAGCAGACACAAAGCATCTCAGATAAGTTTCTAAAGTCTGATTAGTTCGCTCGGTCTGGCCATTTGTCTGAGGATGAAATGCGGAAGAAAAAGACAAATCAATGCCCATCTTAGCACAAAACGCCAACCAAAACCGAGAAACAAACTGGGACCCTCTGTCGGACACAATATTCTCCGGAATACCATGCAAACGAACCACATGCTGAAAAACCAAATCAGAAGAGGAAGGCAATTTAGGCAAAGGCACCAAATGGACCATCTTAGGGAACCGGTCACAAACAACCCAGATGACAGACATCTTCTGGGAAACCGGAAGATCAGAAATAAAATCCATAGAAATATGCGTCCAAGGCCTCTCAGGGACCGGCAAAGGCAAAAGCAACCCACTAGCACAGGAACAACAAGGCTTGGCCCGCGCACAAGTCCCACAGGACTGCACAAAAGAACGCACATCACTCGACAAAGAAGGCCACCAAAAGGACCTACCAACCAAATCTCTGGTACCAAAAATACCAGGATGGCCAGCCAACACAGAACAATGAACCTCAGAAATCACTCTACTAGTCCATCTATCAGGAACAAACAGTTTCCCCACTGGACAGCGGTCAGGTTTGTCAGCCTGAAATTCCTGAAGAACCCGTCGTAAATCAGGGGAAATGGCAGAAAGGACCACCCCTTCTTTCAGAATGCCGACCGGTTCAAGGACCTCAGGAGAATCAGGCAAAAAACTCCTAGAGAGGGCATCAGCCTTAATATTCTTAGAACCCGGAAGATACGAGACCACGAAATCAAAACGGGAAAAAAACAAGGACCATCGAGCCTGTCTAGGATTCAGCCGCCTGGCAGACTCGAGGTAAATCAGATTTTTATGATCGGTCAAGACCACAATACGGTGCTTAGCTCCCTCGAGCCAATGTTGCCACTCCTCAAACGCCCACTTCATAGCCAACAACTTCCGATTGCCGACATCATAATTGCGTTCAGCGGGCGAAAACTTATGGGAAAAGAAGGCACACGGTTTCATCAAGGAACCAACAGGATCCCTCTGAGACAAAACGGCCCCTGCCCCAATCTCAGAAGCGTCAACCTCAACCTGAAATGGAAGAGAAACAACAGGTTGACGCAACACGGGGGCAGAAGTATATCGGCGTTTAAGCTCCTGAAAGGCAGAGACAGCCGCAGAGGACCAATTCGTCACATCAGCGCCTTTCTTCGTCAAATCGGTCAAGGGTCTAACCACACTGGAGAAGTTAGCAATGAAACGGCGATAAAAATTAGCAAAGCCCAAAAATTTCTGAAGGCTCTTCACAGATGTGGGTTGAATCCAATCATGAATGGCCTGAACCTTAACCGGATCCATCTCTATAGATGATGGAGAAAAAATAAAGCCCAAAAAAGAAACCTTCTGCACTCCAAAGAGACACTTAGACCCCTTCACAAAGCATTATCACGAAGGATCTGAAATACCATCCTGACCTGTTTCACATGAGACTCCCAATCATCGGAAAAAATTAAAACGTCATCCAAATATACAATCATGAATTTATCAAGATAAGTCCGGAAGATATCGTGCATGAAGGACTGAAAAACAGATGGAGCATTAGAGAGCCCGAATGGCATCACAAGGTATTCAAAATGGCCTTCGGGCGTCTTAAACGCAGTTTTCCATTCATCACCCTGCATTGACTCAGGCATCTGCTCTGAGGACAACGCCACAGCGCGCACAGTTCTGCGCTCCCGCAAACGCCGATCAATCTGAATGGCCAGAGACATAGAATCACTCAGACCGAAAGGCTTGGGAAACTCCACCATAACATCTTTAACGGATTCAGAAAGACCCTTTCTGAAAATTGCCACCAAAGCATCATCATTCCATTTAGTCAACACAGACCATTTTCTAAATTTCTGACAATACAATTCTGCCGCTTCTTGACCCTGAGACAGGACCAACAAGGTCTTCTCAGCTTGATCCACAGAATTTGGTTCATCATATAATAATCCTAAAGCCTGAAAAAAGGCGTCTATATTAAGCAAGGCCGGATTCCCAGATTCCAGGGAAAATGCCCAATCCTGAGGATCACCACGCAGCAGGGAGATGACAATTTTAACCTGCTGAATGGAATCACCAGGGGATCGAGGTCTCAGAGCAAAAAACAGTTTACAGTTGTTTTTAAAACTCAAAAATTTGGACCTGTCCCCAAAAAACAAATCAGGAGTAGGAATCTTAGGCTCTAAAACTGGAGTCTGAACAATATAATCAGAAATACCCTGTACCCAAGCAGCAAGCTGGTCTACATGAGAAGCTAATCCCTGAACATCCATGCTAGCACAAGACTCTCAGCCACCCAGAGAAAAAGAGGGAAGAAAAGACAAAGCAGGCTACAGAAAAAAAAATGGCTCTTTCTTCCCTTCTTCTGAGATGCATTTAACTCATTGTTGGTCCGGCCAGTTGTACTGTTATGATCCGGTGACCTTGGAGCCGCATGAGACTTTCTCAGGAGTAGGAGGAACCTGTACTGACCGCAAACCCTAAACTGTCACCGCAACTAGAAGTAGCCGTGGGGTGTACCTAACACATCCTAGACACCTCGACACAGCTGGAGGACTAAATACCCCTATAGATGTAAATGGGAATTCTATCTTGCCTCAGAGCAGAACCCCAAAGGATAGGCAGCCCCCCACAAATATTGACTGTGAGTATTAGAGGAAAGACACACACAGGCAGAAATCAGGATTTAGCAAAAGAGGCCACACTAGCTAAATAGGAAAGGATAGGACAGAATACTAAGCGGTCAGTATTAAAACCCTAAAAATATGCACAGCAGATAATACAAAAATTCCACCGTCTAACTAAAGACATGGAATGTATATCTGCATCTCCTGAGAATCCAACTTGACTGAAATATCCAAACACAGTCTAAGCTGGACAAGAAAAAACATTGAATAGAACTGAATTGTAAAGCACACAGCATGTGTGCTGTAGAAACAAAACCAGAAACTTATCTTTGCTGATTTGGCAGCAGGGCAGGAGGAACCAGACAGAGATGCAAAACCTCCAAGAACAATGGACAACTGGCAAGGGCTAATGAATCCTGCACACCTAAATATCCCAGTCAGAGCTGCAATCAGCAGGGACACCTGCCCAGGATTGCAACCCAGGGACAACTGCATTACTACCAACAACCACCGGAGGGAGCCCAAGAGCAGAATTCACAACACCAGTGGCACAATGATCCATCTGATTCCAAACTTTCAATCCAACAGTAGCACACTGCCCTCTGGCAATCAGGAGGCTGGGGAGCAGTGCGTTCCTGCTTTAGAAAAAGAGAAAACCACTTTAAATCTGATAACCAGCTGCTAATAATAAGCTTCATATAAAACTACTAAGGGTGTTTCCTGACTATTAGTCACAGATTCTTTGCTTTTGAAACATAAAATGAAGAATAGTCAGATAAGGCTGAATTTGGGTGTATTTGGTGTATTGTAGACATGCAATCCTGACCAAATCAGGTATTAGAATAATGGGATTTTACAGCGAGTGGCACTATTATGATATTGACAAGGGATAAAGTGGCTGTGTAAAAAATAGTTCTCCTTGTTTTCAATAGAAATGATGCAATGATACCTAGACATGTAGCTTTACAGCAATTACTTTATGTGTGAGGCTTACTGTGCATAATAATAAGCTATTCAAGTAGATATCAAAGAACAGTATCCCAGTGGGTGATCAGACATGAAACGGTAGTGGGGGCTCATGGGGTAAGCCATGCCCAGAGTCCAAAGAGGTTTTAATTTGACAGTCTTCACAACAAAAGAATAGAAAGACCAAAATAACCAAATCATCTTCTGCTAATTATATGCATATGTAGGAGAGTTGAATGCTGGCTGAGTCTGTTACTTTGCACAACTCAATATGCTACATCTACTAACAATTTTAACTCTATAGCACCAACATATTCCGCAGCACTTTACAATTCAGAGTTTACATATAGAGACAATATTAGACATTAATTGCTCACAAGCTCACAATCTACCAGGAAATAGGGTAGGGACAAAATGTAATTGGTAATAAGTGATTGTATGGTCCAGCCATCAATATAATTAATTGGGTATTCACATATGCAACACTGCATGAACCGGTCACCTGCCAGTATGTGTACAGAAGCAGGAACAGAGGGCTATTAAGTGCATGGAGGATGTGTAATCAGATGCTATGAGGGACCAGATTTAGAGAAAAAAAATTGGAAGAATGAAACGGGAATAGTTAGATAAGTGAGTTGAGGCGATAGGTCAGTCTAAAGAAATCCAGTTTAGGGAACAAATTAAAACTGTGGGTATTGATAATGAATTAATCTAATTGTCTGGGGTAGAGCATTCCAGAGATTTGGCGCAGCATGCAAGAAGTCTTGGAGATGAAAGTGGGAAGTTTGGATTACTGAGGATTATTGTTAATCTTAGGTCATTAGTCAGAAGGCACAGGTAGGGTCATAGAGAGAGATTAGGGAGGGGATGTAGGGCGGTGCAGAATTGTGCAGGGACCAGCCGACCTCTATAGTTGTCACTGCTGGATGCTATTAAAAAAATGTAAAAAAAATATAAAAGTTCAAATCACCCCCGTTTCGCCCCATTCAAAATAAAACAATAAAAACAAAATCACACATACACATATTTGGCATCGCCGCCCTCAGAATCGCCTGATCTATCAATATAAAAAAAAGAGTTAACCCGATCGCTAAACGGCGTAATGAGAAAAAAGTCAAAACGCCAGAATTATATTTTTTTGGTCACCACAGCATTGCATTAAAATGCAGTAACGGGAGATCAAAAGATCGTATCTACACCAAAATGGTATCATTAAAAAGCCAGCTCAGCACCAAAAAGTAAGCCCTCACCCAACCCAAGATCACGAAAAATGGAGACGCTACAGGTATTGGAAAATGGAGCTTTTTTTTTTTAGCAAATTTGGGAATTTCTTTAACCACTTAAATAAAAAAGAACCTACATATGTTTGGTGTCTATGAACTCGTAATGACTTGGAGAATCATAATGGTAGGTCAGTTTTAGCGTTTAGTGAGCATGGTTAAAAAAAACTGTGGGATTGCACTTTTTTTGCAATTTCACCGCACTTGGATTTTTTTTCCATTTTCCAGTATATAATATGTTAAAACCAATGGTGTTGTTCAAAAGTACAACTCGTCCCACAAAAAACAAGCCCTCCCATGGCCATATTAACTAAAAAATAAAAAGGAGCAAAAAATGAAAATGCAAAACCAAAAACACCTCTATTCGTTAGACGTTTAATGCTGCAGTTAATTTCTAACAGCAGGATTTAATTGAAAAGACTGCATCATGCAATCGTTCATTCTGAGACCGGTCATGTTTGGGGGCTTTTCATCCAATGCAGTGGGCACACTCATGGTTTTACCTAAGATCACTACCATGAAAAAAGAATGGGATCTAAACATCTTCCAAAAGCAACTTCTCTCATCGATATAAGAGCAATTTGGCAATAAACAATGCTTTTCCACCATGATTGAGCACCATGTCACAAGAAAAAGAATGATTATCAGTGAACAAACAGTAAAATTTTGCCTACATGGCCAGGAAACTCCCCCACATCTCAATCCCAATGAGATTGTGGTCAATCCTCAAAAAGCAAATGGACCAAAACTGTGATAAACTCCAAGCACTGATTATATAAGAATGGGTTGCCATGATATCCAGCTGCCATGGTGAAGGACAGAAGTCTTGAAAAAGAAGGGACAACGCTGTAAATATTGAGTCCATTGGTATAATGACAGCCAAGGCATCGCTGCAGAAATCACAAGGCAGTCTACTTTCATTCAGGGGTTCCCACCTTACCCTCATTTGGTAACCTTTCAGAAAGCACTCCCACCATGCTATTGGACCCAGCATCAAGCACACCCTCAATCTGACAATATCCTCATATGCCCAGTTAAGTACTTAATTAATGTATCTCTCCAGCTACAACTGTGCATCCAGATTTGTTCTTCTGTGTGGGGCTACTCGCAAAAGTCACCATCTAGAGACCTGCTCTTCAGAACTGTTTGCTAGACCTGATGCTAATGCATTAAGTTGGCTGTATATTCAAAATTATCCAGCTCACCATAATTGTTTTCGCCTTCCAGTTCAGAGCACGGAAAACGTCTCTGCCAGGATCTATATTATATAAGAAAAAGAGGGTGAGATCCAGCTCCAACTACTCACTCATAATCTTCTTTATTGAGGTAAATATATTACAGCGCCCCAGGGTCCTGGTAGTTGCAGTAATATCATTCTCCTCTAGGGGGGAGTGATGTTACGTTTGGAGGCAATAAAGGAGATCTCTTTGTCAGGTAACACCAACACACAACACAATTCGCACTCCAGTCCACCAGGGGGAGCTATGCTCCTATTTATTAGGGCACTATTCACAATTAGGTAAAACTGGTGGTCTGGATAGGAAGTGAGGCAGATGCTGGCTGAGCTTGACTCAGGCAGCTGCTAGCTGAGCTCTGCTCAGTTAGTCGGTCCCTGACAGGGGTGGGATCCTGTCAGAGGCCTAGACAGAAGGCCACGGAGCTGCGCCTGCCCCATGTGTGGCAGCTTCCAGAAAGAGACATGAACAGAGAACTGTATTGTAGCGAGTGAGAAGAAGTCATAGCAAAAGGAGAGGAAACTAGAAGGAGTTCTGCCCTACACAGGCTGCCTCCTTCTGAGGCACAGGATCCCGGTAGCCGGAACACCGAGGGAGCAACAGTTCTTTATGCCTTGCTCCAGAGACCGGCAGGACAGCTAATTCCACGTTACCTGCCCGCCCTATACCCAGGAGGCAAGGTGGCACCCACGAGAGGCTGGGGTTGTGATAGAGTCCCTGTAAAAAGCCTCACTTCACAGTCATACGGGTTTGCCCTATCCATCTGGGGGACAGAGAGAGACACAACATCTAGAACATCTACATCAGTTGTGAGGACCTTATGAGAGGCTCAGCAGTAAGGTACTACAACACATAGGCGCTAGAGGAAGGCTACTGATTTCCACCTGGAGTTGCCTCCAAACCAGCCAGACTCTGCCTGCCCTGTGATCCGGTGCTCTGGACTGTGGATGCTGAAGCCTTCAGTAAAGGTAAAGAGACTGCAACCTTGTGTCCTCGTTCTTCACTGCGCCTCTCACCATCCACCATCTATACACTGGGAAGACCTGGGGACATACTTCACCTGTGAGAAGGTATACCATCTAGCTGCCATAACATAACCCCAGCGGACCCCTAAGCAGCGTTGGTCACCCTGACCGAATACCACAGGTGGCGTCACGAACATATCCCTTTTAAGACCTTTCCCCCTTTTATCAACGGACCTCCCGAGGGCCTCGGACTGGGTCAGCCACCGCGACATCCCCCTTGATGTACCCCTAGCCCCACGGGGGTGCTCCAAAACGTAAGTGGACTATAAGATGCACTTTTTTCCTCCAAAAATGAGGAGGAAAATGAGGGGTGCGTCTTATAGTCTGGATCTAACTGTCTGGCTGAGGTGGGGGGTGGCAACAGCGGAGCAGTGGGTCACAGGAGGCAGGAGCCGGTGGCTGCGGCGTACTCCCGAGCCCACTGTTAAAGAGAAATTAATATTCACTGCATTCCACACTCAATGACGTGGGAAAAGTTCTAGCAGCACTTGCGCTAAGATCCTTGAGTTGAACTGAGTTCATAGGCTTTGAACACCGATAACCTTTCTGAGGTCAAAGGAGTTCATTGGATATGAACTCCGCTCAACTTTACCACTTCATCATGAGGCAGTGAGCTGAGCAAGCATGTGAAGCTCAGTGTCTCTGCTGGATGGCAGGCTGTGTAGTCACATCATGCAACAATGCCTGCCATCTAGATGTAGCAGAGCTAGATGCATCGCAGGCCAATTGGATTATTTTCTTCTCATCGGACAGGTGAGGAATATGGTTGTTTATTATTTTAATTCTTTCGCAGGGGATATTGACGTCAGTCGATTGGGTGTAATGTGAGTATAAATGTGTTTTTGTTCAATTTAGAGTCAATACAGGAGTCTGTCATTTGTTCAAATAAATGACTTTATTCTAGGTTTTACTTTTTGACAATTTGACTATGGAGTTATTAATGGGGCATCTTATAGATGCCTCTTCATTGCTAACCTCTGGGCTTGATGTCACCTGACATTACAAAGGTGACATTGACCTCAATACTATCACCCCACTTGCCACCGCTCATCTTTTGGATGCGCTCTTGCTGAGGCAGGTGAGAGCTGATGTTTTTAGTCTGGGATGGGGCCAATATCCATGGCCCTGTCCTAGGATATTGATATAAACCCACAGATGTCTGCCTAGCCTTAGTATGCTTAGTATACAGCTGTGAGCTGACATTAATAACCTGGGAAGTTCCATGTGTATTATTCTCTTTCAAAACTGTAAACATCTGCCCCTAGCTGTCCGCTTTCCCTCCACTGGTTAATAAAATTTCACATCATTTTTTTTCAGAAAATAATTTATTTTTAATAAATACATAATAAATAATAAATACATGTGCTAAACACGCAAAACATTGATTATATATCTCAATCACATATTTATATATGTATCTATGTATGTATCTATCTGTGGTGAAGAATATTTCCTTGGAAAACTATGTTTAAATGACATACAGAATTACTATGTAAAAGCTCTTGTTAAAATCTCATCGTAAACGGATCGCATTCGCATATCAATTGGATGTCATTCGGATACTAGGTGATAAAAATCTGATTATACTCGCATGAAAATTGCATGCCACTTGCATGCCACTCGTCGCCCTTTTCTGGACCGATATCGGACTGTTTATGATGGTGATGGGTATGAACCCCTAGGCCAAAACTCCTCTACACCAGAAGTCACTGTTTATGTGTCTGACAACTCAAGCAAGGTGCTCTTTTGTTTTGTTTTTTTTGTTTGTTTGTTTTATCTGTTACGTGTTGGATCTCAATCTAATTTCAGATACCGCAATTTATAAGATTTGTCTTGAACGAGTACCATGGATAAGAGCAGTGTTCTGTTTTTATTTTAGGTTGACTGTTCGCAGTCATAAGACATACACAAAATATAAGTGCAGATGGCCCCAGAATAATGGGCAGTATTTCTTCCACAGCTCATTCTGATATGCTCATTTGCAATCTTCTAATATTTATTAGAGCAATCACTAAATCTGTGGGAGCAGCCATTGTGCTTGATTATAAACCGCAAAGAAGATGGCTTATTTGTTGTAACTGGAAAATACATTTAATAATTAATTTTCTTGTTTACACATGCAGTATATTACAAATGCAACCATCGTTATATAAACTATTGTACCAATTATTTCTTTGTTTATGCAGCAGTTTAAAATAAAAAAAAAATCACAATTTAGGTTTGCAATGCAGTTGAAAATAAAATAGCTTTACATCAGGGATTTTGATAATAAATAGCCCCCCCCTGTTTATACCACCTGCTGTATGGCTCCTAAATGCGGTGCAATCAGATGTGTTTATTGGCTGTATGCATTGCTGTCTAATACAAACACATTTCGGGGGGATTAAGAAGAATCATATGTCTCACTAATTGCATTGTGACTATAAAAATTAAAAGAGATTCCTTGTGGAGCGGAGATAGGACTCCTCATTGAACTAGACAGAGAGATGTCTCTGATTAACTTAAAGATTTGTAGATGGAAAAAACTGCAAGAGTGAATGACTCAACTTAGATGAGAGACGGGTCAATAATTAATATTAAACAGGTTGCCCACTATACTAATAGATTTTAAAAAAATGTGCCCAGTACAGTGCTAAAAAAACCCCCACAGATACCAACTAGACCCCCGTCACTCCTCCACTGCTACCGCTGTTTGCCTCCCGTCTTCTTCGTAGATCAAGGGGCGTCGGTTGACTGCTTCGGCTAATGTGGGACCACTCATTGGCTGCAACATTCCGAGAAAAAAAAGCCAAAAGATTAATTAATAGAACCAGAGGCCCCAGCTAAAAGAAAATATCAAAATAAAAAAAATGAAAAATAACTTTATGAAATATCAAAAAGAAGTTAAAAATACTCAATGCCATCTCCATACAGAGTAATTGGAAAAACTCCAGAATGTGAAAAAAAAATAGGGTTTCTAGGTAAAGGACAGATAAAATAGGACACATCTTATAGGAGGAGGGGGCAGAACAAAATGCACAGACTATCCTACATTATCCATACAAATTAGTACCTAGCCGTGGAGTTTGGCAACATAAACATGGTGCCCCCACTGAACGAAGACTGTCCCTACAGTCCCCCCTACATATTCCAAAACACACATAGAAAATAAATGAGTAAAGTAGATATTATAATTATTTCATATACTGCAGTATGTGTCTTTTATATACTCTCTTGTAAGTTTTATATACTGTATAAACCGAAAAAAAAGAAAAATTGGAACTGGAGTACAAGTTGGTATGCATGCAAAATGGGAGCATGTTCACACTGGCCATCAAGCAGACAAAATCTAAGATAGAAACAAAATAATCAAATACTCTGCTGTTAATAAATAAGTAAAAACAATAGTGCATATAAATAACACAGGGCTCTTAGTAAACACCGTTTTTGATTTTTTAAAAAGCGTAAATTCCATCCCACCAACATCAAGTTGTACCCAAATTCGGGTCCTCCTAACCTCTAACATTAAAAGCTTACCCAGCATTATAGCGTTGTCCTGTGTGAATAAGGCCTGAGCAGGATCGGTTCCCAAACATGGACATACACTGTGTTCCAAATTATTATGCACAAAGAGTTTAGGAGTGATAAGGTAAAAAAAATTTTGTTTGTCATTTAAACTCATTGATGGTGATGTGTGTCAGGGCTCTTTATATCACTGAAAGCAATTGCAGATACCTGTGCAAATTAGTTTGGCAGGTGTGTCCAAATAAAGGCAAGACTACTTAAGAAGGCTGTTCCACATTATTAAGCAGCCTACATTTTTTGCCAAAAATGGGAAAGAAAAATGATGTGTCAGCTGCTGAGAAGCAACAAATTGTGGAGTATTTAGGTCAAGGCATGACTACAATCAACATTGCCAAGACACTTCATCGTGATCATCGCACAATCAAGAAGTATGTAGCTGATTCCCAGCACACACGTGTGCGTGCTGATAAGGAAAAATTGAGGACTCTTTCCAACAGGCAGTTGTGTAAGGTTAAAAGAGCAGCTGCAAAAATGCCTTGTCATAGCAGCAGACAAGTTTTTGAAGCTGCTGGTGCCTCCAACGTCCCTAGAACAACAAGATGCAGGGTCCTTCAGAGGTGCGTAAGCCATCCTGTCGACCACCTCTATCCACTGCACACAAGCAGAAACAGCTCCAGGGGCCAAACGATACATGAAGACTGACTTCCAAACTGTTTTGTTCACCGATGAGTGCCGTGCAATGCTCGATGGTCCAGATGGATGGAGTGGAGGATGGCTGGTTGATGGACACCCCATGAAAACACGGCTAAGGTGCCAACAAGGAGGAGGTAGAGTAATGTTTTGGGCTGGAATCATGGGGAGATTGTCGGCCCCTTTATGATCCCTGAAGGGGTAAAGATGAACTCCATAATCTATGTGGAGTTTCTAAAACAACACTTCCTGCCATGGTTCAAGAGGAAGAACCGTGCTTTCCGCAGCAAGATCATTTTCATGCATGATAATGCACCGTCTCATGCTGCAAAAAACACATCTGCATCTCTGGCTGCTATGGGCATAAAAGAGGACAACGTATGGTGTGGCCACCATCTTCCCCTGACCTCAACCCCATTGAGAACCTCTGGAGCATCATCAAAAGTAGTGTCTATGATGGCGGGAGGCATGTTATGATCCTAGTGGTAGAGGATCTCAGAAGTTCAAGCTAAGTCTGCAAACACAAAAACCAGCTCATAGGGAGGTGGTAACTTGGCTGACCGTATATCTGATCCTAGCGCAACAACTAGAAGTAGCCGGGGAACGTACCTACGTTGATTCTAGACGTCTCGCACCAGCTGGAGAACTAACTAACCCTTTCAGAGAAAATAAGACCTCACTTGCCTCAAGAGAAAGGACCCCAAAGTTATGATACAAGCCCCCAACAAATAATAACGGTGAGGTAAGAAGAAAAGACAAACGTAAGTATGAACTAGATTTAGCAAAGAGAGGCCCACTAATTAATAGCAGAAAATAGGAAGAGAACTTATGCGGTCAGCAAAAACCCTACAAAAATATCCACGCTGAATATCCAAGAACCCCCGCACCGACTAACGGTGTGGGGGGAGAATATCAGCCCCCTAGAGCTTCCAGCAAAAATCAGGAATCACATTGTAACAAGCTGGAACAAAATAGCAGAAATGCGAATAATCAAAAATAAGAAAGCAGGACTTAGCTTATCTTGCAAAAAGCAGGAGACCAGGAGTCAGGAGCAAACAGACATAGACTGACTACATCGATTCCAGGCACTAGACTGAGTTTCCAGGAAGTCTAAATAGGAACACCCAAGGCCTAACGAACCAGGTGGGTACCAACCTGGAGAAAGACAATCCAAGTGTCATACCGCTAGTGATCACAAGAGGGAGCCAAGAAATACAGTTCACAACAGTACCCCCCCTTTAAGGAGGGGTCACCGAACCCTCACCAAGACCACCAGGGCGATCAGGATGAGCAGCGTGAAAGGCACGAACCAAATCGGCCGCATGAACATCAGAGGCAACCACCCAGGAATTATCCTCCTGACCATAGCCCTTCCATTTGACCAGACACTGAAGCCTCCGTCTAGAGAGACGAGAATCCAAGATCTTCTCCACCATGTACTCCAACTCGCCCTCAACCAAGACCGGAGCAGGAGGGTCAACAGCAGGAACCACAGGCACAACGTACCGCCGCAACAAAGACCTATGGAACACATTGTGAATGGCAAATGACACCGGAAGATCCAAACGAAAAGACACCGGATTAAGGACTTCCAAAATTTTATAAGGACCAATAAAGCGAGGCTTAAACTTAGGAGAGGAAACCTTCAGAGGGACATACTGAGAAGACAACCAAACCAAATCCCCAACACGAAGTCGGGGACCCACACCGCGGTGGCGGTTGGCAAAACGCTGAGCCTTCTCCTGTGACAATTTCAAGTTGTCCACCACATGATTCCAAATCCGCTGCAACCTATCCACCACGGAATCCACCCCAGGACAGTCAGACGACTCAACATGACCCGAGGAAAAACGAGGATGAAAACCAGAGTTGCAGAAAAATGGCGAAACCAAAGTAGCGGAACTAGCCCGATTATTGAGGGCAAACTCAGCCAATGGCAAGAAGGTCACCCAATCGTCCTGATCCGCAGAAACAAAACATCTCAAATAAGCCTCCAGCGTCTGATTAGTTCGCTCAGTTTGGCCATTAGTCTGAGGATGAAAGGCAGATGAGAACGACAAATCAATGCCCATCTTAGTACAAAAAGATCGCCAGAACCTGGACACAAACTGGGATCCTCTGTCAGAGACGATATTCTCAGGAATGCCATGCAAACGAACCACATTCTGAAAGAACAATGGAACCAGATCGGAAGAGGAAGGCAACTTAGGCAAGGGCACCAAATGGACCATCTTGGAAAAGCGATCACACACCACCCAGATGACAGACATTCCTTGGGACACCGGAAGATCTGAAATGAAATCCATGGAAATGTGTGTCCATGGCCTCTTCGGGACGGGCAAGGGCAAAAGCAACCCGCTGGCACGAGAACAGCAAGGCTTAGCCCGAGCACAAATCCCACAGGACTACACAAAAAAACGCACATCCCGCGACAAGGAAGGCCACCAAAAGGACCTAGCTACCAAATTTCTGGTACCAAAAATCCCAGGATGCCCTGCCAACACTGAGGAATGAACCTCAGAGATAACTCTGCTGGTCCATTTATCAGGAACAAACAGTCTATCAGGTGGGCAAGGGTCAGGTCTACCAGCCTGAAATCTCTGCAACACACGTCGCAAATCAGGAGAGATGGCCGACAAGATTACTCCCTCTTTAAGAATACCAGCTCGCTCTGAGACTCCCGGAGAGTCAGGCACAAAACTCCTAGAAAGAGCATCAGCCTTCACATTCTTCGAACCAGGCAGGTATGAGACCACAAAGTCAAAACGGGAGAAAAACAGCGACCAACGAGCCTGTCTAGGATTCAAGCGCTTAGCAGACTCGAGATACATCAAATTTTTGTGATCAGTCAAGACCACCACACGATGCTTAGCTCCCTCGAGCCAATGACGCCACTCCTCAAATGCCCACTTCATGGCCAACAACTCCCGATTACTGACATCATAGTTCCGCTCCGCAGGCGAAAATTTCCTAGAAAAAAAAGCACAAGGTCTCATCACAGAGCAACCAGGGCCTCTCTGCGACAAAACAGCCCCTGCACCGATCTCAGAAGCGTCCACTTCAACCTGAAAGGGAAGTGAGACATCAGGCTGGCACAAAACAGGCGCCGAAGTAAACCGGCGCTTCAGCTCCTGGAAAGCCTCCACGGCTGCTGGAGCCCAATTAGCCACATCAGAACCTTTCTTGGTCATATCCGTCAAAGGTTTAACAACGCTAGAGAAATTAGCAATAAAACGACGGTAGAAATTAGCAAAACCCAAGAACTTCTGAAGACTCTTAACAGAAGTGGGTTGAGTCCAATCATGAATAGCTCGGACCTTGACTGGGTCCATCTCCACTGTAGAAGGGGAGAAAATGAAACCCAGAAAGGAAACCTTCTGCACTCCAAAGAGACACTTTGAGCCCTTCACAAACAAAGCATTATCACGCAAAACCTGAAACACCATCCTGACTTGCTTTACATGAGAATCCCAATCATCAGAAAAAAACAGAATATCTTCCAGATAAACAATCATAAATTTATCTAGATACTTCTGGAAGATGTCATGCATAAAGGACTGAAACACTGAAGGAGCATTAGAGAGCCCAAAAGGCATCACCAAGTACTCAAAATGACCTTCGGGCGTATTAAACGCGGTTTTCTATTCATCTCCCTGCTTAATGCGCACAAGGTTGTACGCACCACGAAGATCTATCCTGGTGAACCACTTAGCACCCTTAATCCGAGCAAACAAGTCCGACAATAGTGGCAAAGGATACTGAAATTTGACCGTGATTTTATTCAGAAGCCGATAGTCTATACAAGGTCTCAAAGACCCGTCTTTTTTGGCTACAAAAAAGAATCCCGCACCAAGAGGGGAAGAGGATGGACGAATATGTCCTTTCTCCAAAGACTCCTTTATATAAGAACGCATTGCGGCATGTTCAGGTACAGATAGATTAAATAATCGTCCCTTAGGAAATTTACTACCAGGAATCAAATCTATAGCGCAGTCATAGTCCCTATGAGGAGGAAGGGCACTGGAACTGGACTCACTAAATACATCCTGATAGTCCAACAAATACTCCGGAACTTCAGAAGGAGTAGAAGAAGCAATAGACACCAACAGGGAATCGCAATGAATTTCCTGACAACCCCAACTTGACACAGACATTGCCTTCCAATCCAAGACTGGATTATGGGTCTGTAACCATGGCAGACCTAAAACGACCAAATCATGCATTTTATGCAGAACAAGAAAACGAATCACCTCCCGATGTTTAGGAGTCATGCACATGGTCACTTGTGTAAAATACTGCGGTTTATTCTCTGCCAATGGCGTAGCATCAATTCCTCTAAGAGGAATGGGATTTTTTAAAGGCTCCAGGACAAAACCACAGCGCTTGGCAAACGACAAGTCCATAAGACTCAGGGCAGCACCTGAATCCACAAATGCCATAACAGGGTAGGAAGACAATGAGCAAATTAGAGTTACAGACAAAATAAACTTAGGATTCAAATTACCAATGGTGACAGGACTAACCATCTTTGTTAGGCGTTTAGAGCATGCTGAGATAACATGTGTAGAATCACCACAGTAAAAACACAACCCATTCTGACGTCTATGATTTTGTCGTTCAGTTATAGTCTGAATTCTATCACATAACATTGAGTCAGGTGTCTGTTCAGACAACACTGCCAGAGGATTAGCAGATTTGCGCTCCCGCAAACGCCGATCTATCTGAATGGCCAGAGCCATAGAATCACTCAGACTTGTAGGAATGGTAAAACCCACCATCACATTCTTAATGGCTTCAGAAAGGCCATTTCTGAAATTTGCGGCCAGAGCACACTCATTCCATTGAGTGAGCACGGACCATTTCCGAAATTTTTGGCAATACACTTCAGCCTCATCCTGGCCCTGAGAGATAGTCAGCAACGCTTTTTCTGCCTGAATTTCAAGATTGGGCTCCTCATAAAGCAATCCGAGCGCCAGAAAAAACGCATCAATATTTGCCAATGCCGGATCTCCTGGCGCCAATGAAAAAGCCCAATCCTGAGGGTCGCCACGCAAGAAAGAGATAACAATTTTAACTTGCTGAGCTGAGTCTCCAGACGAACGAGGTCTCAAAGATAGAAACAATTTACAATTATTCCTAAAATTCCTAAATTAAAATCGATCACCAGAGAAAAGCTCAGGAATAGGTATCTTAGGCTGTGACATAGGAGTACTAGTAACAAAATCCTGAATGCCCTGCACTCGTGCAGCAAGCTGATCCACACTAGTAATCAGAGTCTGAACATTCATGTCTGCAGCAGAGCTTCAAGCCACTCAGAGGAAAAAGGGGAAGAAGAAAAAAAAAAAAACTCTGAACTTCTTTTCTTTTAATCCCGCTTCTGCAATGCATTAAATATTCACTTTAGGCCTGGAATACTGTTATGATCCTAGTGGTAGAGGATCTCAGAAGTTCAAGCTAAGTCCGCAAACACAAAAACCAGCTCATAGGGAGGTGGTAACTTGGCTGACCGTATATCTGATCCTAGCGCAACAACTAGAAGTAGCCGGGGAACGTACCTACGTTGATTCTAGACGTCTCGCACCAGCCGGAGAACTAACTAACCCTTTCAGAGAAAATAAGACCTCACTTGCCTCAAGAGAAAGGACCCCAAAGTTATGATACAAGCCCCCAACAAATAATAACGGTGAGGTAAGAAGAAAAGACAAACGTAAGTATGAACTAGATTTAGCAAAGAGAGGCCCACTAATTAATAGCAGAAAATAGGAAGAGAACTTATGCGGTCAGCAAAAACCCTACAAAAATATCCACGCTGAATATCCAAGAACCCCCGCACAGACTAACAGTGTGGGGGGAGAATATCAGCCCCCTAGAGCTTCCAGCAAAAATCAGGAATCACATTGTAACAAGCTGGAACAAAATAGCAGAAATGCGAATAATCAAAAATAAGAAAGCAGGACTTAGCTTATCTTACAAAAAGCAGGAGACCAGGAGTCAGGAGCAAACAGACATAGACTGACTACATCGATTCCAGGCAATAGACTGAGTTTCCAGGAAGTCTAAATAGGAACACCCAAGGCCTAACGAACCAGGTGGGTACCAACCTGGAGAAAGACAATCCAAGTGTCATACCACTAGTGATCACAAGAGGGAGCCAAGAAATACAGTTCACAACAGAGGCAGTTCACATCTAAGGAACAGCTCTGGGAGGGTATTCTGTCCACATGCAAAACAATTGAAGCAGAAACCATCCAAAAACTGACAAATTCAATGGACGAGAGAGTTCAGAAGCTTCTTTCGAACAAGGGGTCCTATGTGCAAATGTAACATCACCTAGAATAAAGTTTTCACTTGAAAACTGTTTGATTTCATTTTGTAATAAGCTGATAATGCTTATAACTTCATAATTGGCCATTTTTTTGTTAAAAATAAAAAAAAAAGGTTGAAAACTCTGCTGTGCATAATAATTTGGAACATGCATTTTTGAGTGTTTTTTTTTTTTTTTTAAATACTGTTTTCATAGGCAGTTTGTTCCAAAACATTGCAATTATAGTAGAATAGTAGATGACTGGAAAATAACAATGACTGCAATTCAGATAGGTAATTTAGAGAAAATATGAGGAAATATTATTTGCATAATAATTTGGAACACAGTGTACAGCTAATGGGGAGCATTTTAAATGTAAATAAAAGTTTTAGATTTATTTATTTATTTTTAGATTTATTTATTTATTTTGTCTAAATTACCTAACATTTTAAATGCATTATTTGTATGATAGCACAACCAAGGGAAACTCAAAATATACAGAGACCCAAAGGAGTATATTCCAAAATAATATTTATTTAATATAGAATACAAAGCAAAGTAAACACTAACCAAGCAGGACATAAGGACGAATACAGGTAAACCGCATGAAAATTATTGCTGGCCCTATGGTTTAAGATCAATATAATTGCACAACACTTAGCTATATATCAAGGGGAAGTTACTGTATATGTATATAACATCCAATTAATTAGATGCCGAAGCATACCAATCATACATATAAAAAAAAAAATTTTCATATAAATAATTGATAATTGAAAAAATAAATAAATAAATAAATGTTATACGTATGGTTGGTATGCTTCGGCATCTAATTAATTGGATGTTATATACATATAACTTCCCCTTGATATATAGCTAAGTCTCGTGCAATTATATTGATCTTAAACCATAGGGCCAGCAATAATTTTCATGCGGTTTACCTGTATTCGTCCTTATGTCCTGCTTGGTTAGTGTTTACTTTGCTTTGTATTCTATATTAAATAAATATTATTTTGGAATATACTCCTTTGGGTCTCTGTATATTTTGAGTTTCCCTTGGTTGTGCTATGTATTGTTTGGAGTTTAAAATATATTGTTTTTGATCCTGTGGTTATATCTTGTGTTTCTAATTATTTGTATGATATATAAAACCAATGTTTTTTCCTCTTGAGAAATGGCAAAACTCTTGTATTTAGAAAATCACTGTATTTAGTGCTCAGCATTTTAACCAGTTCATAATCCCCATTCCCTACCAGGCACATTTTCATATTTTGTCGTACATGTGCTTATACCAGCCTGTGAGTGACTGTTAAGCATGCCGAGATGAGGAGACTTAAAGCCTCAATGCTCCTCTGGAAAATACGCAAACTGTCTCTTCAGAGACTAAGAGGACTAGAACTCTAGTGCCACCTATTGGAAGTAGCGATCCTAAAAGTCAATATCGACTCTTTAACGAGCCTTGTCACATGACTCAGGATAAAAACCAAATCTACAATCTCAATTTGCAGCCACTGTGTTTCAGGGTACTGCTTCTCATCAGTGCAAAGTGTGAGATCTGGTTTGGCTGGGTGAGAGGCGTCTGACCGGAATCCAAGAAGTATCGTTTCTCCTTGCGGAGAGTAACATGTTAAGCATGCCGAGATGAGGAGACTTAAAGCCACAATGCTTTGCTGGGAAATATGCAAATTGTTTCTTCAGAGAGGAAGAGGACTAGAACTCTAGTGCCACCTAATGGAAGTAGCAATCCTAGAAGTCAATGTTGACCCTTTAATGAGCCTTGTCACATGACTCAGGATAAAAGCCAAAACCGGAATCTCAATTTGCAGACACTGTGTTTTGGGATACTGCCCCTTGTCAGTGCAAAGTGGAGATCCGGTTAGCTTAGAAGAGAAAGAGTGCCATATTATTGTGCAGATTTTACTGTTATGTTTTGAGGGTTCCATGACTCAATGTGAGAGCCCCTTGATGTGCCAGAACAGCAGAACCCCTCATAACAGTGATCCCATTTTACAAACTACACCTCTCAATGAATTCATTTAGATACAGGAAAGATATATATCTTTGTACAGTGTTAGCCAGTAGATAGAAAAATATTTAGAATTGAGAGTCCTCAGTGGTTGATACCTTTTAATGGCTAACTGAAAAGATGGTAACAAATCGCAAGCTTTCCAGACTACTCAGGTCTCTTCATCAGGCAAAGACTAAAAGAAATTCTGAAGAATCACATATTTATGCACAACATAGCACAGAAAAAAAAAAAAAGAAAAAACCATGGATAAGATAGGTGACAGAATTACCATGAGTGATAAACAGTTATGTCCATAAATATTGGGCCAGTTCTTAGATAAGGAATGTTTTATTGTCCTCTGATTGGGGTTGGTTCTGTTGTGATGACCCCACATGGTCTGAGGGGCAAGTTCCTTAGTTGATGTATGGGACAGATATATATCTTGGTACCGTGTTAGCCAGTAGATAGAAAATATTTAGAATTGAGAGTCCTCAGTGGTTGATACCTTTTAATGGCTAACTGAAAAGATGGTAACAAATCGCAAGCTTTCCAGACTACTCAGGTCTCTTCATCAGGCAAAGACTAAAAGAAATTCTGAAGAATCACATATTTATGCACAACATAGCACAGAAAAAAAAAAAAAAGGAAAAACCATGGATAAGACAGGTGACATGAAGCAGAATTACCATGAGTGATAAACAGACATAAATCCATGTGACACATTCATTCCTGCAGTGAGACTGTCAAAGGTCATCATCAGTTTATATTCCCAGACTCTTCTGTCTCTCTTAGATTTGAAGCTACCTTTTTACACAAGTAATTTCATGTCCATAATGTTTTGATTTGGGAGACAAAAATGTATTGCCACAGGTAGATCCATTCTTTTTTCTCTTATTGTGTGGCGGTGAGAATTCATTTTTGCTCTAAGCTTTTGCCCTGTCTCCCCCACATACAGACCCCCAGTTGGACATTTAGTACAAATAATTAAGTACACCACATTAGAAGTGTCACAGCTGAAAGTACCTGGTATCTTGTAGTCCTGATGTGAATTGGGGATCTTTATCTTGTCCGTGGTCATTATAAATGGACAGGTTTTACATTTTTTCACCATTTTTTTTTTGCCTGATGAAGAGACCTGTGTAGTCTCGAAAGCTTGCAATTTGTTACCATCTTTTCAGTTAGCCATTAAAAGGTATCAACCACTGAGGACTCTCAATTCTAAATATTTTTGAATTAATTTAGGTAAGCAGTGATATTGACACCACCAGTGTAGCACAGAATTTGATACCATTGGGCAGTGAAGAAATAATAATTCTATTTTTATCATATACAGAGCCCCTAAGTGCTAGGAGAGCGTAATGCCTCCTCAAGTCACCGTATTTTGGATATGATACCCCTTTGGGAATTTTTCTACAAGTGTAGTGACGATTTTGATTCCATCGGTGTTTTCCAGAAACAAGCAGCAGTGGATATTGCTGAATGAAAATTGCAAACTGCCATTGTAGTCCCCAGTACATTGTAGTGACCAGTACGTTGGAGTGCCCAGCTCTTGCCTCTGGAGACACGTACCGTAAATTAGGTGGGCTCTCATAGCTACATAAAAGCCAAACATGTTCACACTAAATGTGGTTTAGGCACACTGGGGCTCAGAATGGAGGGGGAATTTGTATTTGGGAGCACATAATTTGCTGAATCTCTTTTGGGGGGGTGAGGAGCCATCTTGCTTTTCCAGAGCCTTCATGCTACGAGTAACGTGAAGCCCTCTATATTTTCATTGAAACATGAAAGTGAGTGGGGGCTTTTTTTGTGTATTGATTTGAAGCTTTTGTTAGGAACATTTTACATAACATTTTGGATCACATTTATCCAACGCTCTACGCTGAGCACTTACAATGGGGTTTCCATCTAAGGTCGGGGTCACACTTGCAACTCCAATGTGAGAAACTTGTGCGAGTCTCTCGCATCAAAACCTGGCACTGCCGCCAACAGTTGGGACCGGAGTGTATGGCTGCATGTATTTCTATGCAGCTGAACTCTCTGGTCCCGAGTGCTGGCATCAGTGATGGCTATTGATGCGAGACTCACGCAAGTTTCTCGCATTGCAGTCGCAAGTGTGACCCCGACCTAAATCAACAAGTGGCATGATTCAGATGAAACCTCTGAATAATCTATTCACTATAACGAGGCAGCAGAGTTACTCTGGACTCTGTCTGGCCTCTGTTCAGAGATGTTCTTCTTTTCAGAGGTGCACAAAACTGTGGCCAATGGCACTTTTATGCATGTAATAATTATAGGGGATAACTCAGGAGACTCTTTGCGTGGAACAAGACAACTACAGGACACAGTTTTATAAGTGGTAAAGTCTATATTATCACATGGTGATTCAGAAAGGTGCAGAGAGAAACTCAAGTCCACAACATTTGGTGCAAATATCAAATGCAGCTCAGCCGTCTATAGGAAACTTCAGAGGAAAATGCAATCACACAGAAAGTCTATGAAGCACAATTATTCTTGAGGATACTTGACATGAATAAGTCCTAGCTTAGTCAACAACACAGATAGATATGCTTAAAAGGCAGTTCAAATAATATCTTAGCTCAACCCGGGAGGTCTGGGTAATAGTCTCAGGTTCTTGCAGAGCAGAAACAGCTTACATGTCCAGCAAATGCAGATGGAAGTAAACACGAGCAGCAGATGAAGGAGGATTACTGGAACTGGTGTATGCAGCAGGAACTCAGAGCAGAGTAGCAGGATAACCCCACAGGTTCACAGGAGCAGGTATATAGCCAGGGAGTAACCAGAGGTCAGGAGCTGGATGCAAGGCAGAATACTCTAGCACAGACTGAAGGCTGGGGTGGAGTTTTATAGAAGGAAGACACAGTGCACATGAGACCAAAGACGCCATCTTGGAAAAGGGCAGTAATCCACAAAAAGGTAATAAAAAATCTTCAGAGTCCTGACAATGCAAGCCTAAAATGACGGACACCTCCGGATCACAAGTCCACAGTGCCTCCATCTGCCTCATTATGGGGAATCGTCCATCAAGGGTTCCATCTGAATCACGTATTTCAGATATTTACATGGAAACCCCAGTGTAAGTTCTCAGTGCAGAGAGCAGGATGAATGTTAGCCAAGCCTTACTGTAATTTTTGGGAGGCAGAATGAACAAATCAACATTGCTGTGCTTTGCAACTGTTAGTGATGCACTGACAATAGTTGCACTGCGCATGATCCAACTAACTTGCTAGAGCCTGGTGACCCAGATGTCATTGTGATGACATCGGGTCAGCATGGCGCCAATCGGAGGACAGAGGGGGCTCCCTCAGTGTACTCATACTGACCTGCGGAATCATATTGTTAGGACAGCTTTACCATATAGTGAACATGGTACATAAAAAAAACAAAGAGCAATTGCACTTTTTTTGCAATTTCAACACACTTGGAATTTTTCACCGTTTTCCAGCACACTATACAGTGAAATGAATGGTGTCATTCAAAAGTACAAGTTGTCCTGCAAAAATCAAGCCCCCAAATAGCTACAGTATATGGCCAGAAAAACAGAAAAGTTATGGCTTTTGGAAGAAGTGGAGGAAAAAATTAAAACAAAAATGGAAAATCACTAGATAGTGAAGGCGATCATTATAAATTAGAAAAAAAAAATCTAATATTAAGAGATGAATGAACAATCGTAGTTAGATGATGTCACATCATGGAAAATATTGTGCTAGTGAAGAATACTTCTATCAATAGAATCAGCTCTAAGGATACATTACATTACATTATAAAAGTCAACATACAAATATTGTCTAAACTTTCGTCACCGGTTATAGGCGCTGATATAAAGTTACCGAGTGTAGTAGATCGTGCTTAATTAAAAGTGCATGATAGAGTTAAGATCCAGCATGTGGCATGATGTTTAATTTGCAAAAACCTTTCTGTGTCTTATTGGTTGTACATGTAGCAGGCTGGATACAGATCCCCCATTGTGCTCCATTCTGATGAGCCTCCTGGTCTGTCATATTCTATCAGTAATACCTTCCCTAATAATGCACAGTGATGTCATTTATCATTGTATTTGCCAAAGTGACCTCATTAGTAAGCGAGGAAATTAAGTCCTGTGTAATGTCCTGATGCTGGACGTGTGCCATGGAAGTTACTAATTACTGGCAGTGAGAGGATGGCACACAGTTGGATCTCGTGTTCCACTCACAGGGAGATGGTTTATCTCAGCCTGTGCTGGAATAACTGGCACTGGCACGATGGATGCCTCAATCTGTACTGGTATCACACATACTGGGCTGGAGGCTCCCTTGGATTAGAAAAAGGAACATTTGTGAAATGATATTTGTATAACAAGGATGTTTGCAGAGTCTGGTATGGCTTAGTGATGGTATAATGCATTGGGATATTCTGTAGCATAGTGTGACAGCAGATAGAAATGTAAAGTCAACAATGAACAGAAATGGAATTGTTGAAGATTTTTCAAGCATTTCCAATATTAACAGACAGCAGTAGTTTAGATTTTATTAATAATAATAATAATAATAACATTCTGAAAATTGCTAATATATTAGTTATCGCGTTACCTATCTGCATTCAATGATATATTAATAGTCTGGCATAAGGCAGCCCATGTACAGCATGGTTTATGACAATGCAGACATCTCCTTTTAGAGTTTCCATTTATATAAATTAGCGCAAAGCCTGGCACAAACAGATATAAAACATTTGTTTGCCCATAAAATATAAAGTTTTGTTAGAGCTCCCTGAAATACGGGAGATGATGCAATAGGACCTAGTGCTATAAAACATACGAATACTAAGATAAGATTGCATAATATCTGACCTGATGATATGAAGGAAAACTGTGGACATGGGCTCCCTGCAGAGACGTGAAGTCTGACATTTTTAGACGATATATTTTGAGTTCTCTAAACTAGGAAAAGTTTTATGCTCCTTTTCTTTTGATAAAAAGTTACAGTTATATTGGAAACTGGAGCTGTGGCAGAAACAAATGTTTCCTTTTCTTGGGTATTTTTTATTAATACCTTTCCATGCTTGGGATCAGATAGTAATTATATTAGGCACTGCAGGCAGCTCTGTATAGATGGTTTTTCTCTACTTCTCTCCCAAGATGACCATAGAAAGCACGGTTAAAACTCCCCTGAAGAGGAACTCCATTCGACTAGGACCTTGTGTAATAAGATCACAAGGGAGTTCTTAACATTACTATTCATTGAATGATACCTTGATGGGTAGCTTGAATACAAGAATCCAATTTCATCAAGCAGACAGGAAATCTTTAGTTAAAGCAGCGACAGAGGAAATCCTCCCACTAATATCAGATTCAATAGATAACAGAGTGCAAGGGGTGTTCTAAAACAGGTCCAGTCTCAGGAGGAAAAAAGTAAGATCGCAAAATGCTACAAGATCTGACAACTGTAGAAAATGAGGTCGGCGGTTGGTGAACATTAATAAACCCTTTACCCCTGAAGGTGGTTTGCACATTAATGACCGGGCCAATTTTTACAATTCTGACCACTGTCACTTTATGTGGTTATACCTCTGGGACGCTTCAATGCATCCTGGTGATTCCTGGTGATTTTCGTGACATATTGTGCTTCATGTTAGTGGTAAAATTTCGTCGATATGACTTGCGTTTATTTGTGGAAAAAAAAGAACATTTTGAAAATTTTGCAATTTTCAAACTTTGAATTTTCCTGCCCTTAAATCACAGAGAGATATGTCACAAAATGTATTAATAAATAACATTTCCCACATGTCTACTTTCCATCAGCACAATTTTAAAACCATTTTTTTTGTTAGGAAGTTATAAGGGTTAAACGTTGACCAGTGATTTTGCATTTTTCAAAAAAAATTAATAAAACCATTCATTTTAGGGACCACATCACATTTGAAGTCACATTGAGAGGTCCATGTGACAGAAAATACCCAAAAGTGACACTATTCTAAAACTTGCACCCCTCAAGATGTTCAAAACCACATTCAAGAAGTTTATTAACCCTTCAGGTGCTTCACAGGAATTTTTGGAATGTGGAAAAAAAATGAATATGGACCCCAGAACTTGTTCTGTAATTTCTCATGAGCATGCCGATACCCCATATGAGGGGAAAAAACACTGTTTGGGTGCACGGCAGAGCTTGGAAGGGAAGGAGCAGCATTTGACTTTTTGAATGCAAAATTTGCTGGAACAATTGGTGGACTCCATGTCACGTTTGGAGAGCCTCTGATGTGCCTGAACAGTGAAAATCCCCACCAAGCGACCCCAATTTGGATCTAAACCTCTCAAGGAATGTATTTAGATGTGTAGTAAACACCTTGAAACCCCAGGTGCTTCGCAGACTCTTATAACGTTGAGCCGTGAAAATAAAATCACATTTTCCCCACAAAAATGTTATTTTAGCCCCAAATTTTGCATTTTCTTAATGGTAACAGGAGAAATTGCACCATACAATTTGTAGTGCAATTTCTCCTGAGTACGCTCAGATATTGCTGGAATGGTTTGAGGGTGCCATGTCACATAAGCTCTTAAATGGATATACCAAAAAAGGGGAGTAATGAATAAGACACCACAAAAGAAAACCTACCCCTATATATAGATACTCTTTATTATATATCAAAAACAACAATGTCAAAAAAATATATAAAAAGATATATAAACACCCTAAAAAAGGGGGTCACAGCCAGGGAATCAAGGTGGCGACCCTTAAAAAATTGTTGAAACATAGCAATATGCCTACCATTGTCCCTAATAGGCCCTAAGATCTGATGACCTACCTGACAGCGTAGGTCAGCACCCTAAATTTGCTTTGTGGCGCCCCCGCTCCACGGTGGCTATCCCTTCAATCCCTAGGCCTTCTCTTTAAAGGGAACCTGTCACCACGTTTTTGGAAGATGGGATAAAAATAGCGTTAAATAGGGGCAGAGGTGGGCGTTACATTAGTGTGTGTGTTATGCGTTTATTACCCACCTAAGTTGCCGAAATAACTTTGCAAAGTCTCCGTTTTCGCCTGTCAATCAGGCTGGTCAGGTCACATGGGCGTGGTGTCTTCACCCAGATTTGGCGTAGTTTTCCGTTGGTGGCGTAGTGGTGTGCGCATGCCCAAGGTCCCGAATCCTCTGCCAGGGGATTTAAAATAGCGCGGTGTTCGTTATTGCATTGGTGATCGGTGGGCGCGGCCATCTTCCTTTGGCCGCGCGTGCGCAGAAGCGGCGCTCTGCTGGCCGCGGCTTCAGGAAAATGGCCGCGGGATGCCGCGCGTGCGCAGATGGATATCGCGGCGGCCATTTTCCTGAAGCCGCGGCCAGCAGAGCGCCGCTTCTGCGCACGCGCGGCCAAAGGAAGATGGCCGCGCCCACCGATCACCAATGCAATAACGAACACCGCGCTATTTTAAATCCCCTGGAAGAGGATTCCGGACTTTGGGCATGCGCACACCACTACGCCACCAACGGAAAACTACGCCAAATCTGGGGGAAGACAACGCCCATGCGACCTGACCAGCCTGATTGACAGGCGAAAACGGAGACTTTGCAAAGTTATTTCGGCAACTTAGGTGGGTAATAAACGCATAACACACACACTAATGTAACGCCCACCTCTGCCCCTATTTAACGCTATTTTTATCCCATCTTCCAAAAACGTGGTGACAGGTTCCCTTTAATCTATCATTAAAATCACAGATAAAAACAATAATGGACTACAGATCAAGATTCATAAACGTCCTTATAACAAATATAGAAGTCATTGAAGTTATTAATATATCACCTTGCATGAGACCCTGATGGGTATAATACCGTTTTTTACAAGTTTCTGCCTAAGAGCTTATATGAACATTTATCTACAGTTTATAATGAGATTTACAACTCAGTTTACTTTGAAATTAACTTTTCTTATGGTAATATCCAAAGTGGGAGAAATCCTCCTGATAGTGCATTCTAAAAGCCCTTCTTTTTAATGAACTAAGACTCTAAAGTATTCTCTTAACAATCGTAACTAGTAGACTATCCAATATTTAGCTGTTTTTCACGTCTAATTCACAAATTAGCCTTAATAAAAGGTGTTGGAGAGTTTGTAATATAGGAACGGTTTTGGGGGTTTTGGACTGGCATAACTGAAGGTTGGATGGTACTTGAGTAGAAGTAAGGACTCATACTCATCTGCGAGAAAAACGGACAAGTGCAATCCGATAAACAATCGGATTACACTCTGACCAATGTTAACCTCTGAGTCCTTGTTCATCTGCGATTTTTTTTCTCAGCTCATATGGGGCTGAGAAAAAAATCCTATCTCAGACGAGACTCGCCGATGCAAGTCAATTGGTGTGATTAAAAAAATTGCACGGTATTCAGACCATGTGAGCCCTCTGATTTTTACACACTCATGTCCTTGAAAACCCAACATTTCATCAGTTAAGTACAATAAAATCACAATGTGACCCGATACGCCTAAATCAAATGGGAATGGTTGGTGATGTCAACTTCCTGTTTGTGGTACATTAGTATATGGGAGGGAAAAAACTTTTCAAGACGGGTGGTGACCATCGGGGCCATTTTGAAGTCAGCCATTTTGGATCCAACTTTATTTTTTCCAATGGGAAGAGGGTGATGTGACACATCAAACTTATTGAGAATTTCACAAGAAAAGCACTGGTGTGCTTGGTTTTAATGTAACTTTATTCTTTCATGAGTTATTTACAACTTTATGACCACTTATAAAATGTGTTCAAAATGCTGCCCATTCTGTTGGATTGTCAATGCAACCCTTCTTCTGACCCCAGCATCTGAAACAATGGATATTGGAAGACTGTGCTAGCATTTCTTCTGCGGTGTTGCTACCAGTGTGTCATGAGTGGGAGAAGAGGGTTGCATTGACAATCCAACACAATGGGCAGCACTTTGAACACACGTTATATGTGGTCACAAACTTGTAAATAACTCATTAAAGAATAAAGTTACGTTAAAACCGTTAAAACTCTAGCACCTTATCATCTTTATTATAAGCTGTTCCGTATATCCATCCAATCCTTCTCCTACGTCCATCCTTTTCAGTAAACTGACCATTTGCCATTATATTATTTTAATTGTCTACCTGTGTATGTTCCTTGACATTCTAGCCTTATAATTGCACAAAGGACCATTGTATGGCATCCTCATGAGTAGTACCTCTGTTTTACTGTATTTCTCTGATCTCCTTAACAATAATGACCTGCAACTTAATCTACAATACAAAACCCAAAATCTAACCTATTTTATTAATAGTACAAAATTCTTTGCTTCATGCAAATGTACTCATTCACTTTCAGATGTACAGCCAAAAATGGAAGCCTCCAGGGAATCACTGCAGCTGCTTGTAAATATTTTGTCTTTTTTTTTGCTCTAAACTTCCAACATTGCACGTACCGCTTTTGTTTTTTGCTTACTGTCATCCTGTTTGCAAATGATCTGTGACATGTGAAACATACTGGCTGCAGCTGTGGTACCTTGTATGTAAAGGCAACAGACATGAATGACAACCATGATTCTGACGCATCCTTATGTCTGTGAAAGTATAAGTAGTGTTAAATTGTTGAGTTTTGGGATCCATATTCATAATTAGGCTTTGCATCCCCTGGGGCAAAAGCAAAGATTCAGCTCTCTATTTTACCCCTGAATCTATGCGACCTGTACAAGACAGAGTGGCTTGTTGACCCTCACCTGGTGTTCACCACCCCAGGCACATGATCCATCTACTACCAGCACCCAAGACACATGACCCACCCACTATTCTACTGATGTGATGCATTAGCTAGAACGATATACTCCTTTAAAAGCAGTGTTATAATTCTATTCACATTTGCATGATTTATTTGTATTATTCTGCTCCTTCATCGGATTAGAACAACAGAACTTACAGCAGTGTTCAATCCTCATCACGACAGACATCTACAATGCCTGGCACACCCCACTGACTAGAATTGGTTCCATCAGATCGTCATCATGATGTCTGTTGTTTTATGAGTCAAAATACTAGAACATGCTTTCAGATTGCTCTGTAATTTTGGAGGCAACGAGCTATCAGAATTAGAGCTCACATCAGTCCAATCAAATACCACAACGCAGAGATTGCCGGCAGTTCTCCCCGCCGAAGCGTGTAAGCTTCATATATTTCTATCAGGCTACAACGCTTGGGTTGGGAGACCCACAGCCAGTCCGTGTATTGTGGTCCATGATCGGACAAAGATCCATGGGCGTCTGCATGAGCGCTAACACATTTTTGGCCTAAATCATCAATCAAATTTATGGCATTGGCAGATTTATTGAAAACTAATTAGGGATTCACACAAAATGATTGGTTGCAATGAACTCTAAAACTAAATTCACTCTTTGCATATTTGATGAATATTTGGTGCTTAGCTGCAAAAAATCTACACGTGTTACTGTAGATTTTGCTGTGGATTTGATGCAGATTGTAAAGTTTTCAAGGGTGAAATACGTACTAAATATTTACAAAGAATTAGCATGGGCCAGACTTGGATATCCACACCTGAAGTCAATTTATGAGCAGAAAAATGTCAACTTGCGGATGGGATTTGTTGGAATTTAATCTACTTAGCTGGAACTGTGTAAGGCTATGTGCACACGTTGCGGATTAGCCTTAAGAATTTCTGGTGCGGATTCTGCATCTCTTGGCAGAAAACACAGCTGCGGATTTGTCCCTTTTTTGTGCGGATCCGCAGCCTTTTTGGTGCGGTTTTGCTGAGGATTTTTTGCGGATTTTCAGCGTTTTTTACCCCTGCAAATTTCTATAATGGAATGGGTACAAAAATGCTGCAGATCCGCAGAAAAGAAGTGACATGCTACTTCTTTTAATCCACAGCGTTTCCGCACGGAATTTTCCGCACGATCTGCACAGCGTTTTTTTTTTCTCATTGATTTACATTGTACTGTAAATCAGTTGCGGATCTGCAGCGTTTCTGCACCGCAAAAAAACGCTGCGGATCCGTAACGTGTGCACATACCCGAACTCTGCTGATTTTTGGAAAGCAAATCCAAGCAGCAAATTCACACCAAATATGCAATGAGCTAACTTAGCCAAAGAACTTGGGAGAAACTAGTGACGTCAGTCTGAAACATAAAACAGAGTATTATTGGTGAAAAATAAGGAAAGAAAAAGAGAGTAAATAAAACCCCTAAAAAAGACAATAAACAAACCCCCAACATATCCGTTATCCCTTTATTGTTAATAGCTGTTAGTTTACTCTGTCATATTACCATAAATGACAAGTTTTAATTTGAATGATTTTTTAAAATATTTTTCTGTGTATTGCATTTTACATTGTATGTTTAGTAAGCTACCATAGAAAAATTGCGAAAAAACACCCAACAAAATTTGTAATAGAAAAATAGTGTGAATGCTTTATTAAATAAGAATACAACACGATATTTGAAAAGGCCAGGGAGGGAAGTAGAAAACACTCAGGTCACAATGTGCACCAGGAAACGGCCAGGGGTACAGGCATATGGACCATGTGGATAGAAACAATTCAAGTATGGGATCCAAAAAGGACTCCTAGATAGGCCATAGCAGGAAAAAGTGCACTAATATATCTAAATAATACAACAACAATGGCTGCCATTTAAGGTGAAAACATAATTACCTGCTCAGGCACGAACTAAACCACAGTCCACAGCTTGTACCCACCCCAACGCGCGTTTCGGCGTGATGAGCCTTTCTCAAGGGGTAACAGATAAGAGGAAGTGACGGATATAAAATAGGAGCCACCCACCAATCACCGCTCAGTGCAGCAGCTGAATAATAAAATACCAATCCGTATATATATTAGAAAGGTGATGTCATAGGTTCGCGCATTGGCCATGTTGCCATGGCAATAGATAACACCAAGCTGCGCCGACATCTAATAATACTAAGGCAACGCCGCTCATTGCACATAAAATCCTATAGCCGCCATTGCTCATATGCCGTCCACCGGTGATGACGCGTACATCACCGAGGCAACCCAGGACGCCGAGCGGCGCCGGCGTCTGACGCCTGGAGGGAGGGAGGATCCCTCACTCCACAGCGAAAGAAGACACCGGAGGCCGGACAGCGGACCGAGCGCCACGGCGTGCACGCGTCTAAGTGGAGGGTATGATGCCGAAGTAAATATCGGCGGCAAGGTGTACAAAAAAAGTATATAAAATGGTAGAATGGGCACAACACATTCTAACTAAACTGTAATAATGCAGGTAACACCATAAATTGGATGATTATTTTGTCACCAAATGGGAGGAGGCATGCGGCACATGTTCTTTCACCTTCATGCAACTACTGGTGGAATTAAATACTAAATCGATATCTAGTCTTGATAAAACGATTGATGAGGCTGAGCGTAATTTCAAAGCAATATGCCCGGTTGATAAACTCAACGGGTATGAATCTAAGATCGAGAAGAGCCTGGATGCATGTGTTAAGAAGATTCTTGATTTACAGGCCTCCAAATTTCAGAGGGATACAAGAGATTTTACAACCAATAGTGTCTACTATTGGAGGAAGGCTAACTCTCATACCCCTCGACTGACAGGTGCTCCGTCTGTGAGCTCATTATCTAACATCAGTGATTCATCTGAATGTTCTACCTCCTCTATGTTGACACACTCGGGACCCAGAAATAAAAGAACTAGGGATGTGGACTTTCATCCGTATAAACGGGTGCAAAATAGATCACCTGAACGCAAAAAGAATTACAACCAGGTAATTAACCTTAGTTCCCATTCACTAACTGACACTGATTTGACTCTGCTGGGTAGGGGGCTTACCTTCTCGCCAAAATCGAGATTTGATATGTTTACGGCAATCAAGGATTTACACTTGTTTGCCAGGACATTGATATTCAAAAGACATTTCTTTGATCCTCACCTGCAATCTTTGTTTCCCACAGAGAAGGAACAAATAGCTTTGCAGGATTTAGAGGACTTGGCCTTGGAACATCAATCCGGAGAAGGAGGTAAGATCCCACCATCCATCAGAGTCAAGTCCAAAAAATTTCCTCCCCTATCTACATGTACAGCGATAGATTTATTTGTGCAGGTTGTCACAAGGAAATTTAATAGCATTCCTAGAGGGGTTGGCAAAGATAATCTTACTCGTACTGAGCGTGAGAGATTGGAGGTCCTGCGGGAGCTTCCGGATGTAGTGCTGAAGCCAGCTGATAAAGGCGGCAATTTTGTCATATGGCCTAAATCTTCATATGAAAAAGAGGCCTTTCGTCAGTTAGATAATAGGACATGTTATAAACGTCTGACATATAATCCATTGTCGTCTTTTACTGACCAACTCAATAAAATCCTTAAAATTGCTGTCAATAAGGAGGTCATCACCAAAGAGCTGGCTTCGGCACTACAAGTTGTCGAACCAACCATTTCCACGATGTACTTGCTCCCCAAGATACATAAGAACCGTCAAGCTCCCCCGAGACGTCCGATCATCTCAGGCTCAGGTAATTATCTTGAAAAGGTAAATCTATGGTTGGATTCTAAATTACAACCATTGGTTGAAAGTCTCCCTTCATTTCTGTTAGACACGGGGGAGTTCCTCAAGAGGGTGGATGGTCTCCATATTGGGCCAGAAACCATACTTGTAACAGGTGATGTCGAATCCCTGTATACAAATATCAAACATGAGGATGGTCTGGCCGCAACTAAATTTTTCTTGGATATGTCTAATTTACCTATGGGGATCATCCACTTAATTTTGGAACTCCTTCAGTTTTCCCTTACACATAATTTTTTCATCTTTAAGGGGTCCTTCTTCCTGCAGCTCCAGGGCACTGCAATGGGTGCGGCTTTTGCCCCGGCATATGCTAATTTGTTCCTGGGGCTGTGAGAGAGGGACCTCCCCCTGTCAGATCGGGGCCTATCGATGGACCGTATCCTTTTTTGGGTACGGTACATCGATGACATATTCCTGATCTGGCAGGGGAATCAAGTACAACTTGCTGCATTAATGGAGGTGATCAATTTGAATGATAAAAATATTCACATCACCTATCATCATGATGTTGATAGTATTGACTTCCTCGATATCAAAATATGGAGGGACCTTGAGGACACCTTGCAGACCACTATTTTTAGGAAAGAGACTGCATCTAACATGTTGCTGCATGCCTCCTCTGCTCACCCGAAGCCTCTTATCAACTCTATTCCGATCGGACAATTCCTGCGTCTACGCAGGATTTGTTCCGATGAGGATGACTTTAAGTCCAAAGCACAGGATTTGAGCGTGAGATTTCGTGATAGGGGTTACAGTGGACGCTCCATAAAGAGAGCATATAATAGAGCAAGACATACCACCAGGCAATCTTTGCTCTATAAAAATAAAACCCCTAAGTATAACCAAAAGATAAGGTTTATCACGAACTATCACGCTCAATTCTCACGAATGAGGAGTTGTCTCCAAAAAGCATGGCCGATCCTTCAGACCGATCCGATCTTAAATCAATTGTTGCCCGCTACTCCTAGTGTCACAGTCAGACGCTCACGAAATTTGCGAGACCACCTTGTACACAGCCACTACCAAGGTGAAATTAAATCCACCTTTTTGGATATGGGTCTTCCTGCGTGTGGCTGCACTCCTTGTGGCCGGTGCGTCGCCTGCCCCAATGTTGAGCGTACTCGCACCTTTTTCAATTCTGCAGGTACGAAGACATATGATATCAGGAAGCACATTTCGTGTAATTCATGTTATGTGGTCTATTTTGCTATCTGCCCCTGCAATTTAATATATATTGGCATTACTACTCGCCATCTCAAGGTGCGGGTGCGTGAGCACATTTTGGGGATTGAGGCGGCGGCCGGCCATGAGGACGTAGTCACGCTCAGGACTATACCATGTCATTTTAAAATCTATCATGATTGTGACAGTTCCCTCTTAAGGGTCAGGGGAATTGACATGATCATTCCCGGAATCCGTGGGGGGAACCTCAGTCAGAAATTGGCACGCTGTGAGACAAGGTGGATCTGGGCTTTGGACACTGTCCAGCCCAAAGGGTTAAATGAAACAATTAGCTTTGTTCCTTTTTTATGAGTATGTCTTCTCTCTTTTGGGCCTATATTATACTATGCTTTATATGGCTTCCACTATTTATGTGCACATGTAGGCGTTTTCTTTGGTTTTAACCCTTTTATTCATTTTTATTCAGCAAACATCCACTTCTCTTCTGCTCGGTGTATGCATGTCAGCTAATCCGTTTGGACACCTTATGTACTGTTGGATGGACTGGTCATCGTCTTTTTATAATACATGTGGCTGTCAGAATATCTGGATCCAGTTCCGAGTATTATGTTTATGTATACTTTGTTGTCATCTGTATATCCTGCTATGATATCATATATGACTACTGTATAATTCTGAATTATGTATTTATATATAATCTATGGTGGTGATTATTATGACATTCCAGTATATATATGTGCCAATTTATGGTGTTACCTGCATTATTACAGTTTAGTTAGAATGTGTTGCGCCCATTCTACCATTTTATATACTTTTTTTGTACACCTTGCCGCCGATATTTATTTAAATGAAATCGTGAGGAACAGCATGTAAGCCTGTAATGTAGTGCTGCAGATGAGACAAGACAAGCGGTGGATTCCGGGCTTACATGTTGTTCCATTACATTACAGGCTTACATGCTGTTCCTCACGATTTCATTTTCTCCACCTACGGGATACCAATACCGATTTTTCCAACTCACGAATTGGGTGTAATTGTTCACCCCATTATTGCTTACAACAGGTAACTGATGAAGGTCGCTGTTTAGACCGAAACGTTTTCTGTTACTGTACCACCAGTTGGAACTGAATAAATCCACTTGCATTATAACAGTTGAGTGCCAGGTTCTCATTATATGTCACTACGGTTTGGGAACCTACCTTGGCACCAATTTTCTTAGCTGTGCACATGTTTAATTTACATATTACGAGTTCATAGACACCAAACATGTCAAGGTTCTTTTTTATGTACGTGGTGAAAAGAAAATTCCAAACTTAGTTAAAAAAAAAAATTGCGCAATTTTCCAATATCCATAGCATCTCCATTTTTTGGGATCTTGGGTTGGTTGAGGGCTTATTTTATGCGTGCCGAGCTGATGTTTTTATTGATACCATTTTGGTGCAGATACATTCTTTTGATCGCCCGTTATTGCATTTTAATGCAATGTCGTTGTGACCAAAAAAAACGTAATTTGGGCGATTTTACTTTTTTCTCTTTACGCCATTTAGCGATCAGGTTAATCCTTTTTTATTGATAGATCGGGTGATTCTGAACGCGGCTATACCAAATATGTGTATGTTTGATTTTATTTTTGTTTTATTTTGAATGGGGCGTGATTTGAACTTTTATACTTTTTTATTCTTTTTATATTTTTAAAATTTTTTTTTTACTTTTGGCATGCTTCAATAGCCTCCATGGGAGGCTAGAAGCTGGCATAGCCTGATCAGCTCTGCTACATAGGAGCGATGTTCAGATCGCCTCTATATATCAGATTTACTCTCTTGCTATGAGCACCGACCACTGGGTGGCACTCACAGCAAGCCGGCACTGACTTCTATAGAGGTCTCCAGGAGACCTCAGGTTGTCATGCCAACACTCTGGTGACCCGCGATCACATGACGGGGGTCACCAGTGTGCGTACTTCCGACCCGGTGGCCGGAAGCACAATTTAAATGCCGCTGTCAGATTTTGACAACAGCATTTAACTGGTTAATGGCCGCGGGTGGATTGCGATTCCACCCACGGCTATTGCGGGCACATGTCAGCTGTTCAAAACAGCTGACATGTCCCCAGAAAGATGTGGGCTCCCCGCCGGAGCCCACATCAAAGGGAGGGAGTCCGACATCGGCGTAAATGTACGCCTGTTGTCGGTAAGGGGTTAATGCATTTCTATGAGGCTGTCATGCTCGAGTTTGGAGAGCTGTGGCCAGTCTGTGCATTGCAATCAAATTAGTCTTAAAAATGACCTTTTCTTACCTGCATTCAACACATTAGGGGGAAAGATGTTTAATATTTCATTGTAGTACAACCCCTTTAAACATAAGATATAGATGCCAAGTCTAATAAAAAAAGATCAACTTATCTTTCTGTGCTTAGCCATTAACCGTATGGAAGCTTCTCTTGCCTAATATAGACATAAAGAGATTTTGTGAACCAGTTTTTTATACAAATCCAATGAGGGATGTAGGACTACATAGAAGCCTGATCGCACCTGGTGACATTTGTAGGTCCATAATTCTATTAGATATTATGTTGAAATGAGTGTCTCTGCACACTGAGGCATCAGCTATCCACCACAAAAATTCCATTAATTTGATTCTTGATGCTATTTGCTGGTGCAGTGGTACCTATGGTCAGGGCCGGACTGGGACTAAAATTCAGCCCTGGCATTTGAAGTTACACAGGCCCACTTGTCACATGGTGACTGTATAATATCTTTGTACACTTGTAGGCAGGGCCGGTTTTAGGCAAAGTGGGGCCCTAGGCAAAGTTTAAAATGGGTCCCCAAATGCTAACATATTGCACATCACACAGAAGCCTTTCTGTTGTATTTACGTGCGCTGAGTTCAGGCCGCTAAACGAGTTTGATCGACAATACTGAAGTTGTTCAACGCTTGTTTCCCGGCCTCTTTCCACCAGCTGAGGAATAATGATGAGACAGAACGATCACTAATAGATCACCATACAGTATCATGTTTTCAGCAGCACATCTACAGTTTACACTGGCAATGTGCTGCTGACAACAAGGCTTTTTGTTCCAGCAAAAACAATCCGAATATGCAGCATTTTACTTGTTTAGTAAAATACACCCCATAGTCCTCCATATATTATAATGTGCTCCATAGTCCTCCATATAGTATAATACACTCCCTATAGTCCTCCATATATTAAAATACACTGCTCAGTCCTCCACATAGTATAATACACTCCTCATAGTCCTCCATATAGCATAATACAATCCTCATAGTCCTCCATATAGCATAATACAATCCTCATAGTGCTCCATATAGTATAATGCACCGCCACAGTAATCCATGTAGTACAATTCACTTCCCATAGTATAATGCACCCCATAGTTCTTCATATAGTATAACGTATTCCCCATAGTCCTCGATACAGTATAATGCAGCCCACATATAGTATAATGCAGCCACCCCAGAGTATAATGCAGCCACCCCAGAGTATAATGCAGCCACCCCAGAGTATAATGCAGCCACCCCAGAGTATAATGCAGCCACCCCACAGAGTATAATGCAGCCACCCCAGAGTATGTAACCCCATAGAATATAATACAGCCCACCTCCCCATAATATATAATGTAGCCCCCCATAGAATATAATGCAGCCCCCATAGTATATAACGCAGCCTCCCCCATAGAATATAATATACCCCCACAATAGTATATAACACAGCCACATAGTACATAACATGGCCTCCCCCATAGAATATAATATACTCCCCATAGTATATAGCAAAGCCCGCATATTATATAGCACAAACCGCATAGTATACAGCACAGCCTGCATACTATAGCACAGCTCGCGTAGTAGATAACACAGCCCACACAGCAGTATTCAGCACAGACCACACAGTAGTATACAGCACAGACCACATAGTAGTATACAGCACAGCCCACGTAGAAGTATACAGCACAGTCCACACAGTAGTATACAGCACAGCCCACAGAGTAATATATACAGCACAGCCCACAAAGTAATATATACAGCACAGCCCACAAAGTAATATATACAGCACAGCCCACAGAGAACTATATACAGCACAGCCCACAGAGAACTATATACAGCACAGCCCACAGAGAACTATATAAAGCACAGCCCAGAGTACTATATACAGCACAGCCCAGAGTACTATATAAAGCACAGCCCAGAGAGTACTATATACAGCACAGCCCAGAGAGTACTATATACAGCACAGCCCAGAGAGTACTATATACAGCACAGCCCACAGAGTACTATATACAGCACAGCCCACAGAGTACTATACACAGCACAGCCCACAGAGTACTATATACAGCACAGCCCACAGAGTACTATATACAGCACAGCCCACAGAGTACTATATACAGCACAGCCCACAGAGTACTATATACAGCACAGCCCACAGAGAACTATATACAGCACACAGTAGTATACAGCACAGAGCACAGCGAACTATATACAGCCCACAGTAGTATACAGCACAGAGCACAGCCCACAGAGAACTATATACAGCACAGAGCACAGCCCACAGAGAACTATATACAGCCCACAGAAGCATACAGCACAGAGCACAGCCCACAGATAACTATATACAGACCACAGTAGTATACAGCACAGAGCACAGCCCACAGAGAACTATATACAGCACAGAGCACAGCCCACAGAGAACTATATACAGCCCACAGTAGCATACAGCACAGAGCACAGCCCACAGATAACTATATACAGCCCACAGTAGTATACAGCACAGAGCACAGCCCACAGAGAGCTATATACAGCCCACAGTAGTATACAGCACAGAGCACAGCCCACAGAGAACTATATACAGCCCACAGCAGTATACAGCACAGAGCACAGCCCACAGAGAACTATATACAGCCCACAGCAGTATACAGCACAGAGCACAGCCCACAGAGAACTATATATAGCACAGAGCACACAGTAGTATACAGCACAGAGCACAGCCCACAGAGAGCTATATACAGCCCACAGCAGTATGCAGCACAGAGCACAGCCCACAGAGAACTATATACAGCCCACAGCAGTATACAGCACAGAGCACAGCCCACAGAGAACTATATATAGCACAGAGCACACAGTAGTATACAGCACAGAGCACAGCCCACAGAGAGCTATATACAGCCCACAGCAGTATACAGCACAGAGCACAGCCCACAGAGAACTATATATAGCACAGAGCACACAGTAGTATACAGCACAGAGCACAGCTCACAGAGAGCTATATACAGCCCACAGCAGTATACAGCACAGAGCACAGCCCACAGAGAACTATATACAGCCCACAGTAGTATACAGCACAGAGCACAGCCCACAGAGAGCTATATACAGCCCACAGCAGTATACAGCACAGAGCACAGCCCACAGAGAACTATATACAGCCCACAGCAGTATACAGCACAGAGCACAGCCCACAGAGAACTATATACAGCCCACAGCAGTATACAGCACAGAGCACAGCCCACAGAGAACTATATACAGCCCACAGCAGTATACAGAACAGAGCACAGCCCACAGAGAACTATATACAGCCCACAGCAGTATACAGCACAGAGCACAGCCCACAGAGAACTATATACAGCCCACAGTAGTATACAGCACAGAGCACAGCCCACAGAGAACTATATACAGCACAGAGCACACAGTAGTATACAGCACAGAGCACAGCCCACAGAGAACTATATACAGCCCACAGTAGTATACAGCACAGAGCACAGCCCACAGAGAACTATATACAGCCCACAGCAGTATACAGCACAGAGCACAGCCCACAGAGAACTATATATAGCACAGAGCACACAGTAGTATACAGCACAGAGCACAGCCCACAGAGAACTATATACAGCACAGAGCACACAGTAGTATACAGCACAGAGCACAGCCCACAGAGAACTATATACAGCCCACAGTAGTATACAGCAGAGCACAGCCCACAGAGAACTATATACAGCCCACAGCAGTATACAGCACAGAGCACAGCCCACAGAGAACTATATATAGCACAGAGCACACAGTAGTATACAGCACAGAGCACAGCCCACAGAGTACTATATACAGCCCACAGTAGTATACAGCACAGAGCACAGCCCACAGAGAACTATATACAGCCCACAGTAGTATACAGCACAGAGCACAGCCCAGAGTACTATATACAGCCCACAGTAGTATACAGCACAGAGCACAGCCCACAGAGTACTATATACAGCCCACAGCAGTATACAGCACAGAGCACAGCCCACAGAGAACTATATACAGCCCACAGTAGTATACAGCACAGAGCACAGCCCACAGAGAACTATATACAGCCCACAGTAGTATACAGCACAGAGCACAGCCCACAGAGAACTATATACAGCACAGAGCACACAGTAGTATACAGCACAGAGCACAGCCCACAGAGAACTATATACAGCCCACAGTAGTATACAGCACAGAGCACAGCCCACAGAGAACTATATACAGCCCACAGCAGTATACAGCACAGAGCACAGCCCACAGAGAACTATATATAGCACAGAGCACACAGTAGTATACAGCACAGAGCACAGCCCACAGAGAACTATATACAGCACAGAGCACACAGTAGTATACAGCACAGAGCACAGCCCACAGAGAACTATATACAGCCCACAGTAGTATACAGCAGAGCACAGCCCACAGAGAACTATATACAGCCCACAGCAGTATACAGCACAGAGCACAGCCCACAGAGAACTATATACAGCCCACAGTAGTATACAGCAGAGCACAGCCCACAGAGAACTATATACAGCCCACAGCAGTATACAGCACAGAGCACAGCCCACAGAGAACTATATACAGCCCACAGTAGTATACAGCAGAGCACAGCCCACAGAGAGCTATATACAGCCCACAGCAGTATACAGCAGAGCACAGCCCACAGAGTACTATATACAGCCCACAGTAGTATACAGCACAGAGCACAGCCCACAGAGAACTATATACAGCCCACAGTAGTATACAGCACAGAGCACAGCCCAGAGTACTATATACAGCCCACAGTAGTATACAGCACAGAGCACAGCCCACAGAGTACTATATACAGCCCACAGCAGTATACAGCACAGAGCACAGCCCACAGAGAACTATATACAGCCCACATCTCTTCTCTTCCTCCCCTCACCTCCTCCGAGAATGGCCCCACAGTCCAGAAAAAAAAAAAACTCTCCTCACCTCTCCTCGTGCCCAGCGTTGCTTCCTGGTTCCTGCTCCTGTCTCAGCAGCTGCAGTCTGCCCGGGACACAGCAGGTGCGCGATGATATGACATCATCGCGCACCCGCAGTGTCAGAGGCAGAGCGGGGAATGATGGGAGAGGAGCGTCTGTAGACGCTCTCTCCTCCATCATTGCATTCAACTGTACCGGCGTCTATACGCCGGTATAGTTGAATGCGACGGCGGGGGCGGCGGATTGAGCGGCCCACCACTGGCACCGGCCCTTCTGGCATTTGCCAGAAGTGCCCTATGGCCAGTCCGGCCCTGCCTATGGTACTCTCAGTTACAGTCTTATGACAAACTCAAGAGATGTATTTCAAGCTGGAGTATGAGGTAAGGGCCCAGCTGCATAGCGGGTCACATAATGTGCTTTTGGGGAACCTATAGACATGAGGTACCATTATGGTGTTGAGTCACCCACCAGGGCAGTGGGGTACTCGGTACTGGGTACGGTCGCAATTAAAGGGGATGTCATGGTGGCTGCGACCCGGTCCATGGCCCTGGGTGCCCAATTAAAGGGGAAAGGTCTTTAAGGGTTTAATAAAGTTTGTGTTCGTGACGCCACCTGTGGTGTTCGGTCAGTGGGGACTGACGCTGCTTAAAGGGGTCCTCTGGGGTGATGTAATGGCAGCTAGATGGTATAACTTCCCACAGGTGAAGTAGGTCCCCAGGGCTCCCGGTGTATAGATGAGGATGGTGAGTGGTGCAGTAAAGAACAGAGGACACAGGTTTGCAGTCTCTTTACCTGGTTTACTGAAGGCTTCAGGCAACCGCAGTCCAGGGCTCCATATCACAAGTACAGGCAGGGTCCGGCCAGCTTGGAAGCAAATTCAGAGTCCCCTTTACCAGGTGGAGTTAGAAGCCTTTCTATTAGCGCGGTGATGTTGTAGTCCTTTACTGGCAAGTCCTTTACTGGCAAGATCCTCACAGTTCTCTCTGTCCTCCATGAAGATTAGGACACAAAGACGTATAACAGGTGGCTCGAGCCTTTTTATAGGGTCTCTATCACGACCCGACCCAGGCTCTATGTGCCACTGTGCTTCCTGGGTATTAGGGTAGACAGGTGATGTGCAATCCAGCTGTCCTGCCAGTTTCTGCTGTGCCTCCTAGAATCCGACACAACCTCGGTCTTCCGGCTACCGGAATTTGCGCTTGGCCAGGGAGGTAGCCCAAACACTGCTATGCTCCCCTGGTGTCTCTCTCCTGTGCTTCGTCCTCCTGCACACTCACTAAACACTGTTCTTCTTTTCTTGCTCTCTCAATCCTGAAGCTGCAGCACCGCTTGCTGCACGGCCACATCTCACTGCCTCAGACTGCTCCAGACTGCTGTCTGGCACTAACTAACTCACTTTTCCTCCAAGCCAGAATATATCAATAGGGAAGTTCCCCCTAATCCAGGTTTAGAGCTCCCCCTTCTGGCCTGAAGTGTGAACATGTTGTGTGCATTGTGATTACCTGATATAAGAGATCTTCCTTCGCTTCCAAGCGTAACATCACTCTCCCCGTGAGGAAAGCAATGCGACTGTGACAACCAGGACCCTGGGGTGTCACAGTGTCACCTAGCATAGCCTTGGGAGCATCACTGTAGAGCAGATGGTGAGAAGATATAAAATCTGTTACTGTGCTTTTATAGCAGAACTCAGATTTTTTTGGTCTGGCGGGGGTTGTAAGATAAATAAGCTATAATAGGAACAAAGGTAATTGAGCTGGGTGAGATTCCTTGACTAGTCTAATTCATGATGACTTGTGGTATTCCTTACATCAGAAATCTTACTCTAGTCTTCTGACACGCCCTTGTGGACATCGGCTGTCTTGATGAATTATATTAATAATAAAGGGAATAGAAGATTTTTTAAATTCTCTAACTTCAGCTTCTCCTAAAGTTAAAATATATAACAGCTTTAAGCACTTGTGAAAGGCTTTACAGACTCAAAAACTCAGTTTTTACACTTTGTCTGCTGCAGAAATTTTTCAAAATGTCATCACTGGGACTCCAGCTGGCAAACCTAGAGCCTTCACTGTGAGTGATGACATTATTGTATATGAGACCGCTCAAAAGGAACAAAATAACATAGCACAAGTTTTTAGGAGATTACAAAACTGTTACCTTAATGGAGTTAAAAGTCTTTGAATTTCTTTGACTATATTTCCTCTGAATGCAAGTTACTGGCAGACCTTCTATGATATTAGACATCACATCAGCGCAGAAACCACAGACTATTTCTGACGCACACGTTCATCCAGAAACCCATTATCCAGAAGGTAATGCAAAGTGGAAGCAAAATGAAAGGATATTTTTGCTGCCACTTAGTAATAATGTCATACATGGAAACATGAACCCCAAACATCTTGTCTTACAATCACTAAAAGTTTGACTTTATGAATCAATGAGGAGATATCACAAATTTTTAGATTAATTAGTGTTTAACTCCCAGAGTCCTGCAAGTACTCAGATTCCGATACAGTGCAATGGCTCTGACCGATTACAACATTGGGACCTTATTGGTTAAGGTCCTAATGATGTTAATCCTGTGTTATCTTCTAGATGTCGCAATCAATTGCGAGCACAGCATTTGGAAGTTTGTGAGAGAGAGAAGGCTCCTTTTCTCACCCCTCAGGCACCACTGATCATGGGGGAGCCGAAGGCTAAGGGTACTGTCACACAGTACCATTTTGATCGCTACGACGGCACGATCCGTGACGTCGCAGCGATCGTATGATTATCGCTCCAGCGTCGTAGACTGCGGTCACACGTTGCAATCACGGCGCTGGAGCGATGCCGAAGTCCCCGGTAACCAGGGTAAACATCGGGTAACTAAGCGCAGGGCCGCGCTTAGTAACCCGATGTTTACCGTGGTTACCAGCGTAAAAGTAAAAAAAAACAAACAGTACATACTTACATTCTGGTGTCTGTCCCCGGCGTTCTGCTTCTCTCCACTGTGTAAGCGCCATAGCCGGCAAGCACAGCGGTGACGTCAGACGTCACCGCTGTGCTCGCTTTCCGGCTGGCAGACGCTCACACAGTGGAGAGAAGCTGAGACGCCGGGGACAGACACCGGAATGTGAGTATGTACTGTTTGTTTTTTTTTTACTTTTACGCTGGTAACCACGGTAAACATCGGGTTACTAAGCGCGGCCCTGCGCTTAGTTACCCGATGTTTACCCTGGTTACAAGCGAACACATCGCTGGATCGCTGTCACACACAACGATCCAGCGATGTCAGCGGGTGATCAAGCGACGAAAGAAAGTTCCACACGATCTGCTACGACGTACGATTCTCAGCAGGATCCCTGATCGCTGCTGCGTGTCAGACACTGCGATATCGTAACGATATCGCTAGAACGTCACGAATCGTACCGTCGTAGCGATCAAAATGGTACTGTGTGACAGTACCCTAAGATGGCAACTGGAGGTCAAATCATGACCTCTGGGTCTGCCAGCTATGATGGCCTGTTAGGCTATGTGCACACGATGCGGATTTGCTGCGGATCCACAGCGGATTTTTCCGCGCAGAAGCGCTGCAGTCCCGCACTGTGATGTACAGTACAATGTAAATCAATGGGATAAAAAAATAGCTGTGCAGATGGTGCGGAAAAATCAGTGCGGAATTGCTGCAAATTTCAAAGAAGTGCATGTCACTTCTTTTGTGCGGATCTGCAGCGCTTCTGCACCCCTCCATGTTAAAAATCCACAGTGGCAAAAACGCACAAAATTCGCATAAAAACCGCAGCAAATCCGCAGCTGCGGATTATGCCAGGAGATGCGGATTTTGTGCAGAAAATTCTGCACCACTTTTCCTACGTGTGCACATAGCCTTTGACTCAGCCAGCAGGAGGGTCAGATGAGTTACCCTGCCAGGGCCGTGGGGTACTCGGTACCGGGTCCTGCGTTCACAGGGGGATGTCACGGTGGCGACCCAGTCTGTGGCCCTGGGTGCCCATGTAAAAGGGAAAGGTCTTTAAAGGGAATAAAGTTTGTGTTTGTGTGTCGGTCAGTGGGGACCGATGCTGCTTTACGGGGTCCTCTGGGGTGATGTTATGGCAGCTAGATGGTATAGCTTCTCACAGGTGAAGTATATCCCTAGGGCTTCCGGTGTGTAGATGGTAGATGGTGAATGGCGCAGTAAAGAATGAGGACATAGGTTTGCAGTCTCTTTACCTTCTTTACTGTCGACTTCAGGCAGCCACAGTTCAGGGCACCAGATCACAGGGCAGGCAGAGTCCAGCCGGCTTGGAGGCAAGTTAGAAGTCCCCTTATCCAGGTGGAAATCAAAGCCTTCATCTAGCGCCGTGGTGTTGTAGTCCCTTACTGCCTATGGCTTCACATATGGTCCTCACAGATGTTCTCTCTCTGTCCCCCATATAGGATAGGAGATGACCTGTATGACTGGTGACTTGAGGCGGTTTATAGGGACTCTAGTACGCCACAGCCTCTAAGGGTGTCACCGTGCCTCCTGGGTACTAAGGCGGACAGGGAACATGGAGTTCAGGTGTCCTGCCGGTCACTGATGTAAGTCGTGGAGAACCTTATGATCCTCGGTGTCCCAGCTACCGGTCTCTGCGCCTCAGAAAGAGGCAGCCTGCCCGGGGCTGGTCTCCCCCTGGTATCCTTTCCTGTGCTTTGCTCTTCTGCACGTTCAGTGCAATGTATTCGGCTTTCTGAATGTCTCTTTCCAGGAACTGCTGCACTGCGACTACACAGCTCCGTAAACCCTCTTCTGCCTCAGACTGATCTAGTCTGTTTCCAGGCAAGAACTGACTCACTTTCCCTACAGACTACCATATATATGGGGAGTCACCTAGTAAATAGGTTCAATAGCTCCGCCTGGTGGCCTGGAGTGTGAATGTGTCGCATTCTTGTGTTACCTGGTTACAGTTATCCCTTCTTGCCTTCAAGCGTAACATCACTCTCCCCGTGAGGAAAGCAATGTTACTGTGATGACCAGAACCCTGGGGCACCACACTAACAGGTGTTCTTTCAGTATTAGGCCTGATTCACACGTCCTGTTATTTCTAGTACTGGAAAAACCAGTACCGGTGGTATCCTTATCCATGTGTCCATGTGTAACATCCATGTAGTATCAGTGTGGGAAAAATTAGTACAGTTAGTGCTGTTCCCAGGGTTTGAATCTAACTCTCATCATTGTCACCTGTCTTGCTGATAGCAGCAAGAACAGGCTACGTTGATGACAACTGTAGTCAGCACCCGCCGTCTGTGGATCGTGCGTATTAAATAAATACTTTTTTTTAATAAATAGCGTGAGGTCCCCCTTATTTTTCCTAACGCAGAAAGCAGACAGCTAGGGGCTGTTGTTATTATTCTGTGAAGGGGCCAGTAGCCATAAAGGTTCCCAGACTACTAATAACAGCTCACAACTGTCTGCTTAGCTTTTACTAGTTAGTAAAAAAGGGGGGACCCCAAAAAATGTCATGAAGTCCCCTCTATTTTTACTGACCAGCAAAGACAAAACTGACAGCTGTGGACTAATATTCAAAATGAATAAAGACACACTGAGAAAAGTCCTTTAATTGTACAAATCACTCCCCAGCATTTATCCTTTTTTAATCCATTTATTAACATAAAAATAAAAAATCTACGTAACCATCACCTATCTGCCGTTAATCCATAATGATGAGGTTCCACTCTGCTACACCCTGATGGTGTGGTGAGCAGTGACATCAGTAATGAGACCGCTCACCACGTCAGCCGGAACACACTGAGCTTAGCATGAGAACATGGCTGCAGTGACGACCAGTGACATAATTAAGGTTACCGCAAGTCACAGGCAGCGGTTCTCATGGTAAGCTCTGTGTGAATCGGCCAGTGAACTGCTTTAACCTTATTGATGTCACTGCTCAAGTTCGTCTGAACCTGCTGAACCCAAACTTCTTCCTGGTCCTTGTCAGTACACCTGTAGGAATTCTGCTCTTCTCGTACATAGGGACTCTGTTTATGGAATCCGCAAACTATTCTCTGAAAATGTGTTCTCCAAGAGTCAAATAGCGCTCTTTTCCTCATCTTGTCTCACGTGGCTATTCAGTACTGGACAGCCATACTGTACTATATGGCCAAATTCAGCTGAAATTGTGTAACAAATTTTGGTGTCACTTTTACCTGTTTTCCCTTGTGAAAATGAAAAATCTGGGGCTAAAACAAATTTTTTGTTGGAAAAATGTACCGTAACTATTTTTTTTCACCGCCCAATAATATAATATTCTTTGATACACCTGTGGTTTCAATATGATCACTCCACTCTTAGATAAATTTATTGACAGGTGTAGTTTGTAAATTGTGGTCACTTATAGGGGTTTCTGATGTCCTGGGACCTCATGGGGCTCTGCCAAAGTGACATGGAACCCCCAAAACAAGATATCAAAACCTGCACTATAATATGGCGCTTCTTTGCCTTCTGATCTTTGTAGTAAAAGTAGTTTTTGACCACTTATTTGCGTACTCAGGAAAACGTAATTTGCAAATTTTACTATTTTACTATTCATTCTCTCCTATTATCCCTTTTGAAAATTACAGACTTAAAGCCAAAGCAACATTTTACTGGAAAAAAATGGTAATATTTAATTTACTCAGCCCAAAGATATACATTTCTGTGTATCGCCTGAGGGTTAAAAATACTCACTTCCCCCTAAGTGAATTCCACAAGAGGTGTAGTTTGCAAAATGGGGTCACTTGTGGGGGTTTCTGCTGTTTTTGCATGTCAAGGGCTCTGTAAATATGACATGGAGATCTCAATCTATTCCAGACAAAATTACACTCTTACCCTTCCGAGGCCTGCCATGCGCCCAAACAGTAGTTTTCTACGTAGAGAGTATTATTGTACTCACTTTAAATTGTACTGTCAATTTTCTCCTGTTAACCTGTGAAAATAAAAAAAATGAGGCTAAAGCAACATTTTTGTAGAAAAACTGACATTTTTTTTCATGGCTTATTGGTATAAAATTCTATGAAGCACCTGTGGTTCAATGTGCTCACTACACCTCTAGCTAAATTCTTCCTTTTTGCATTCCAAATGTCATATGATGCGTCTTCCCTTCCGAGCCCTGCCGTGCACCCAAACAATAGTTTTTCACCACATATGAGGTAGCTGTGTACTCAGGACAAACTGCACAAAAAATTGTACAGTGCATTTTCTCATGTTACCAATGTAAAAATAAAAAAAATGGGGGCCAAAGCAACATTCTTGTAACAAAAATGTGATTTATTTTCACGGCTTGTTATAAAATTCTGTGAATCACCTGCAGTTTAAGGTGCTTGCCACACATCTAGATGAATTTCTTGAGGGGTGAAGTTTCCAAAATGGGGTCATTTATGGGTGATTTCCACTGTTTAAGGACATCAGGGGCTCTGCAAATGGAACATGGCGTCCGTGATCTATTCTACCAATACACCATGGTATTTAAAGAGCTTTCAAGTGGATCTAATCATATGATCCTTATAGCTCTTGGTAGGCAAATAATTTAAAAGCACAAGCTCGAGCTGACTATGACAGACACCTAAGGAGGGCAGGCCTGTGTCACTAGTCGACAAGTGCCAATATATCCCTTTGCTTAGCAAAGCCAATGAATGTAAGGCCAGTGCAATAACCAATACGCTGTAATACGCACAAGCACTTTCTGCCACTAACAGGTATCCTCGAGTGGCATAATCACTACTCACACACTAAAGTCTTGCATATTTTAAAAGTGTGTCCCCTTTGAATTGAATAAAAGTTAAGTTTTACTTTAGGATCTTTAATAGGAATCTGTATTTGCTTTTGGCATTTTGTGTGTTACTGATTAGGCTACTTTCACACTAGCTTTTTTTGCGTACGTCGCAATGCGTCGTTTTGGCGAAAAAACGCATCCTGCAAAGTCGTCTGCAGGATGCGTTTTTTCCCCATGGACTAACATTAGCTACGCATTGCGACGTATTGACACACGTCGCAACCGTCGTGTGACGGTTGCGTCGTGTTGTGGCGGACCGCCGGCAGCAAAAAACGTTACATGTAACGTTTTTTTGTGCCGACGGTACGCCATTTCCGACCGCGCATGCGCGGCCGGAACTCCACCCCCACCTCCCCGCACCTCACAATGGGGCAGCGGATGCGTGGAAAAACAGCATCCGCTGCCCCCGTTGTGCGGCGCTTGCACAGTATGCGTCGGTACGTCAGGCCGATGCAGCGCGACAGCCCCGTACCGACGCTAGTGTGAAAGTAGCCTTACCCTATGCTGAATCCAGACTGTGTAGATTAGTGTCAATTTTAAGTTGTGTTCCTTTGGGGTATTTTCAGTAACATATGCCCCTCAAAGTCACTCCAAATTGGTTTTGCAAATTTTGTTGGAAAAATTATAACTTGCTGATAAACTTGTAACCCTTCTAATTTCCTAACAAAACAAAAAATGTGTTTAAAAATAATGCTGATGTAAAGTAGACATGTGGTAAATGTTATGTATTTATTACATTATTTGTGTGATATAACTATCTGGATCAAGGGCGTAAAATTTAAAAAGGAAAAAAAAATTGTGAAATTTTCCGCATTTTTGTCAAAATACTGATATTTTCCAAATAAACGCAAAAAATATCAAGCTAGATTCAAGACCACCATGAAGTACAATATGTCACGAAAAGTCAGCTACAGAATCACTGCGTTTGCAGAGATTTCACCACATAAAGTGACACTGGTCAGAAATAAAAAAAACTGGCCTGGTCAGGAAGGTGAAAACAACCTCTGGCATGAAAGGGTTAAAGTGTACCTTTCACCAGTTTTACCATATTAAGTGTACCACACTATGGAACGGTGGCTGCAGAGAGGAGTAAAATGTAGATGGGGCAGGAGTAGGGCGCAGCTAAACGGAGGCCCCCCATGACTGCTTTTGGCCAGGCGGTCTTTTTGAATAATGCTACGGGTCGTGATTGGAAGATGGCAGTGGGGGGAGGAGCTATAAGGAGGGGGAGTTGGGAGGAAAGTGCGGGAAAACCGCCATTACATCCCATAATCCAGGCTTAGGCAGACGTACCTGATGGAGTCTGCCGAATCTCTGATGTCCAGGCTGCAGGAGGTGGCTCGGTCCAGGAGGGGAGGTTGGCTTGAAGCCCAGCTTTCCTCGATCCTGGGAGAGGCAGAGGGATCCGGAACGAGCGCACGGGGCAGGAGGACCAGGCCCCCAGGGAGACTTTCCCCTGAAGTGGCGGCGCGTGGCAGGCGCAGGCTCCGGAGCCCCTCCAGGGACCCTGCGGGCGGTGAGTGCAGCGGCGCTGCCCCCTCCCAGCACTCCCGCTCCAGTAGGAATCCATCCACCTGGCCTGCATGCGCCCGGCGTCGGGCCCAGAACACCGTTGCTGCTGCTGGGAGCGCCGGACCGGAAGTGGGGCCTGTGTGAGCCAGGCAGCGCGCAGCCGCCGCCCCCCCTGATTCCAGCCGGTCCCCGGCACCCAGGGGGCATTCAGCAGCAGTAAGAAGAGGAGTACAGCAGGGACGAGCAGCGGCGGCAGTGAGGAGTGCGGACCCTCCACCTGCGGCAGGCACCCCCAGCGCAGCTCCTTCCAGAGTGCCTGCTGGGATTACAACCAGAAGGGCACAAGCAGCAGGCAGGCAGCAGCCGGGAGCCCCCCTGCTGCCTGCATCCAGGGTACGGCGCAGTGAGGAGAGTGAGGCAGGCAGCAGTGTTGAGCTGCCTGCCCGTCAGCGAGGAAGGGTGTACAACCGGGCTGGCTTGTCCGGGTCTGTGCATCAGGATTGGTCGAGGTCACCTGTGAGGTCTCCTGAGCAAAGTTCAGCACGTACCCGGCACACATCGAACGGCGAGGTGGCCGGGGATACTGGCCGCGGACAAAGTGGCGGGTTGGTCCAGCAGCTTCAGCACGCTCGGGTCCCTGTTATGATCCGGTGACCTTGGAGCCACATGAAAACTTTCTCTGGAGTCGGTGGAACCTGTACTGACCGCAAATCCTGAACTAACACCACAACTAGAAGTAGCCGTGGGGTGTACCTAACAAACCCTAGACACCTCGACACAGCCGGAGGACTAAATACCCCTATAGATGGAAATAGGAATGCTATCTTGCCTCAGAGCAGACCCCCAAAGGATAGGCAGCCCCCCACGAATAATGACTGAGTAGGAGAAGAATAGACAAATGCAGGTAGAAAACAGGATTTAGCAAAAGAGGCGACTCTAGCTAAATAGGAAAGGATAGGACAGATTACTAGGCGGTCAGTATTAAAACCCTTCCAAAAATATCCACAACAGATAATACAAAAAGTTCCACAATCTAACTAAAGACATGGAATGTATATCTGCCACTCCAGAGAATCCAGCAAGACTGAGAAAATACTGACACAATCTAAGCTGGACAAGAAAACACAAAGAATAGCACTGAATTGTGAAGCACACAGCATGTGTGCCACAGGAAAAAAAAACCAGACACTAGTGTTGAGCGATACTTTCCGATATCGGAAAGTATCGGTATCGGAAAGTATCGGCCGATACCGTCAAAATATCGGATCCAATCCGATACCGATACCCGATCCCAATGCAAGTCAATGGGACGAAAATATCGGAATTAAAATAAACCCTTTATACACTTGTAGGTTCATTCTACATGAAGGAAAACAACTAAGAATAATGTAGGATGTATTGGGGGACGTGGCGGAGACATTAAGGGCACAGAGGTTTAGCCCAATGTAATAGAATAGCAGGATTTTTTTTTTTTTGGATGACGTTCGGCGTTAGAAAGAATTTGACTATGTTAATTTTTTTTTTTTTTTATGCCACATATTGATGTTTCACTACTTCAACGCCCTTCACCTTCTTTTTTTCTTCTCCCACGCTTTCTTCTTCATTATCCTCATCATCAGCTTCTTTGACATCAACTTCTTCACCTTATTCATCTTCTTCTTCATCTTCTACCTATTATTTTTTGGGTTACATTGTTCATATTCTTTTTATTTTACTATTATCTTCATCATATTCTACTTCTTCATCATATTCTTATTTGTGACAGGCATTCCTGTAGTTGTTATCTATAAAAGTTTGAAGATTACACCTTCCGTTCTGCCTGTCACAAAACAGTTACATTTGTCCGCGTTCAGTTTGGCCTGCAGCATCAGGCTTTATCCAGGGGCACCACGAGGAGGAACGGACTCACCCCCATACACTGCTTAGTCTTCTTCTGCTTATAATTTAGATAATATTTTTTGCTCTGATATTTAGTGTTATGCTTAATGTTCTTCTGCTCTTTGTTCTGCAGCCTCTTGTTCTTCTGCTTCTCGGTCTTCCAGGTCGTCGTCGTCTCCAGGGTCGTCGTCTCCAGGGTCGTCGTCTCCCGGGTCATCGTCATCGGGGTGGTCTTCAGGGTCGTCGTCTCCGGGGTCGTCGTCATCACGGTGGTCTTCAGGGTCATCGTCTCCAGGGTCGTCGTCATCACGGTGGTTGTCGTCTCTGGTGTCGTCGTCATCTTAGGGGTGTTCTTCCGGGTCATCGTGTTTAGTCTCTTGAACTTGGAAATGTAGCAGAAGGTACAAGAAGGCTGAGAAAATGCCGAGAACCAGCTGATGGAACTGGAACTCGGATGGCTACCCAAAGGTCCAAGAGCCAATGGAACTACCGAGGACCAGCTGACGTTACTGGAACCCGGTTACTAAGCAGGAGGTACCCGTGCCTGAAAGCACTACCAAGGACCACCTGACGTTGGTGGAACTCGGATACCCAGAGGGAGGCACCTAAGCCAAAGGCTCTGCCCGGAACCAGCTGACGGTACTGGAACCAGGATGGGGAGCAGAAGGTACAAGAGCAAAAGACAGTGCCGAGAACCAGCTGACGGTGCTGGAACCCGGATGGGTAGCCGAAGGTCCAAGAGCCAATGGAACTACCGAGGACCAGCTGACGTTACTGGAACCCGGTTACTAAGCAGGAGGTACCCGTGCCTGAAAGCACTACCAAGGACCACCTGACGTTGGTGGAACTCGGATACCCAGAGGGAGGCACCTAAGCCAAAGGCTCTGCCCGGAACCAGCTGACGGTACTGGAACCAGGATGGGGAGCAGAAGGTACAAGAGCAAGTGTCTGCGTGGCTTTTGCAGGACACGATGCCGGCTGCACAGCAGGGGAACAGCTGGCGGTGCTGAACCCCACTGACACATTGGCGAGGTGTTTTTCTCTGTGCAGCTAGCAGTACCGGGCCCCAACTGGCGGTGTTGGAGCCCGGGGTCAGCAGGAGGAGGAGAGGGAGCAGAGTGTAGGCCGAAGCCTGCACTGGCGGCAGCTTTGGGTCTGTTGTGCCTGCGTGGCTGTTGCAGGACACGTTGCCGGCTGCACAGCAGGGGAACAGCTGGCGGTGCTGAACCCCACTGACACATTGGCGAGGTGTTTTTCTCTGTGCAGCTAGCAGTACCGGGCCCCAACTGGCGGTGTTGGAGCCCGGGCTCTGCAGGGGGAGCAGAGTGTAGGCCGAAGCCTAATCGAACCAATTTCAAAGGTAACCTTTAACCCCCCCTCAGGGGTTACAAAGTAGAAGAGCCACAGCTTATGCAGCAGTAGTGCTGCACAAGTCAAAGGTTGCTCTTTTAATTTTTCTCCTTGCACACGCTGAATGAAACACGTATAACATTTAGCCCTTTATACAGTCAAACTGTGTTGGAGGCGCGAGTTCCCTTCGTAATGAGACGCAGCACAGATGTCAAGAATCCCACCTTGGTGCTGGGTGCAGCCTCCTGAGCGTTGTTATTTGCTGTACAGGAGTCTGCGCTGTCGTGTTATCCCCTGGCCTAGCGCTGTTAGCGCTGCCCATCTCCTGACCTCATTTAATGTTGGCTGGTGCGGTTCGCGATGCCCATGAATCACAGCCCCGCAGTGTATTGACATAGTTAAAACACTGCGGGGCTGGGATTCATGGCCTGGCGCAGTACATATGTTCGCCTCTCGCTTGGGTTCTTACACCTGCTTCAGACTATGTGGCGTCAGCTGATCCCTTATCGCATGCCACGGCCATGAAGCCGCACAGTCTGAAGAAGGCGGAAGGAGATGAGGGACAGGCGAACTGATGCACTGATCATGCCCATCAAACACACCCTCGCACTCCCAAGAAATAAGACACCGAGGGGCGTTGTGTGGGTCAGGGCGGCCGCAGAGGCGCAGGCAGCCAAACAATGATGCCAGAAGACGGGCAGCGCTACCAAGGGGGTTGCAGCGTGTCATTACAAAGGAAAGTCACACCACCGGGACGGTTAAATGGTCACACAGAGGACACATTTTAGACGTGTTTTCCGTTCCACATGTGCGAGGAGAATACGTTTATGAGCCACCTTGCACACATGCAGCATTACCGCTGTACAAGGTGGCCTTAAAAACGTACAAACGCCTGGGGGAGGGGGGACAGGTTCCCTTCAATTTCAGTTCTGGTGTCTGCGTGGCTTTTGCAGGACACGATGCCGGCTGCACAGCAGGGGAACAGCTGGCGGTGCTGAACCCCACTGACACATTGGCGAGGTGTTTTTCTCTGTGCAGCTAGCAGTACCAGGCCCCAACTGGCGGTGTTGGAGCCCGGGGTCAGCAGGAGGAGGAGAGGGAGCAGAGTGTAGGCCGAAGCCTGCACTGGCGGCAGCTTTGGGTCTGTTGTGCCTGCGTGGCTGTTGCAGGACACGTTGCCGGCTGCACAGCAGGGGAACAGCTGGCGGTGCTGAACCCCACTGACACATTGGCGAGGTGTTTTTCTCTGTGCAGCTAGCAGTACCGGGCCCCAACTGGCGGTGTTGGAGCCCGGGCTCTGCAGGGGGAGCAGAGTGTAGGCCGAAGCCTAATCGAACCAATTTCAAAGGTAACCTTTAACCCCCCCTCAGGGGTTACAAAGTAGAAGAGCCACAGCTTATGCAGCAGTAGTGGTGCACAAGTCAAAGGTTGCTCTTTTAATTTGGCTCCTTGCACACGCTGAATGGAACACGTATAACATTTAGCCCTTTATACAGTCAAACTGTGTTGGAGGCGCGAGTTCCCTTTGTAATGAGACGCAGCACAGATGTCAAGAATCCCACCTTGGTGCTGGGTGCAGCCTCCTGAGCGTTGTTATTTGCTGTACAGGAGTCTGCGCTGTCGTGTTATCCCCTGGCCTAGCGCTGTTAGCGCTGCCCATCTTCTGACCTCATTTAATGTTGGCTGGTGCGGTTCGCGATGCCCATGAATCACAGCCCCGCAGTGTATTGACATAGTTAAAACACTGCGGGGCTGGGATTCATGGCCTGGCGCAGTACATATGTTCGCCTCTCGCTTGGGTTCTTACACCTGCTTCAGACTATGTGGCGTCAGCTGATCCCTTATCGCATGCCACGGCCATGAAGCCGCACAGTCTGAAGAAGGCGGAAGGAGATGAGGGACAGGCGAACTGATGCACTGATCATGCCCATCAAACACACCCTCGCACTCCCAAGAAATAAGACACCGAGGGGCGTTGTGTGGGTCAGGGCGGCCGCAGAGGCGCAGGCAGCCAAACAATGATGCCAGAAGACGGGCAGCGCTACCAAGGGGGTTGCAGCGTGTCATTACAAAGGAAAGTCACACCACCGGGACGGTTAAATGGTCACACAGAGGACACATTTTAGACGTGTTTTCCGTTCCACATGTGCGAGGAGAATACGTTTATGAGCCACCTTGCACACATGCAGCATTACCGCTGTACAAGGTGGCCTTAAAAACGTACAAACGCCTGGGGGAGGGGGGACAGGTTCCCTTCAATTTCAGTTCTGGTGTCTGCGTGGCTTTTGCAGGACACGATGCCGGCTGCACAGCAGGGGAACAGCTGGCGGTGCTGAACCCCACTGACACATTGGCGAGGTGTTTTTCTCTGTGCAGCTAGCACATCTGGGCCCCAACTGGCGGTGTTAGAGCCCAGGGTCAGCAGGAGGAGCAGGGGGAGCGGAGTGTAGGCCGAAGCCTGCACTGGAGCAAGTTGAAAGGAAACCTTTAACCCCCCCCCCAGGCGTTTGTAGCTGGAAGAGCCATCGTGTACAGCACTAATGCTGGAAAAGGTAAACTTAGCTCTTTTAATTATGGTCCTTGCAGATGCTGAACCTAACACTTATGAAATGTGTCCCCTCACAGCGTTCAACCGTCCGGTAGGTGGAACTTTCCTTTGTCATGTGACGCAGCACAGCCGTCATTTTTACCCCCTTGTCGCCGTGCGCCGCCTCCTCAGCGTTGTTTGAATCTGTCCCGGAGCCTGCGCTGTTAGGTTACCCCTTGGCCATGCACACATTTTGCGCTGCCCGTCTTCTGACATCATTTGCTGTCAGGCTGGCTGCGCCTGTGCGGGTGCGCTGTCCAAGATTCAGCCTCGCGGTGTCGTCTAATGTAATCCCACCGCGGGCCTGGGATCCGTGTCCATGCGCAGTGCATATCCTCGCCTCTCACTCCCCTCCCTACGGCTTCTTAAGACTGTGCGGTGTCACGGCCGTGGCATGCTATTAGGGATCAGCTGACACCGAACAGTCTTTAGAAGCCGTAGGGAGGGGAGTGAGAGGCGAGGATATGCACTGCGCATGGACACGGATCCCAGGCCCGCGGTGGGATTACATTAGACGACACCGCGAGGCTGAATCTCGGACAGCGCACCCGCACAGGCGCAGCCAGCCTGACAGCAAATGATGTCAGAAGACGGGCAGCGCAAAATGTGTGCATGGCCAAGGGGTAACCTAACAGCGCAGGCTCCGGGACAGATTCAAACAACGCTGAGGAGGCGGCGCACGGCGACAAGGGGGTAAAAATGACGGCTGTGCTGCGTCACATGACAAAGGAAAGTTCCACCTACCGGACGGTTGAACGCTGTGAGGGGACACATTTCATAAGTGTTAGGTTCAGCATCTGCAAGGAGCACCACGAAAAGAGGCACTTTTTCCCTTTGCATCATTACTGCTGCACAAGGTGGCTCCTTCAGTAACAAACGCCTGGGGGGGGGGGGGACAGGTTCCCTTAAATTTAACTTGTTGTGCCTGCGTGGCGGTCGCAGTACACGTTGCCGTATACACAGCAGGGGAACAGCTGGCGGTGCTGAACCCCACTAACACATTGGCGAGGTGTTTGGCTCTGTGCGTACAGCACTTCTGGACGGCAACTGGCGGTGTTGGAGCCCAGGGACAGGTGGAGGAGGAGGAGGTTGGAGGAGGTAGGAGGGATTGCCACACACACAGCAGGGGAACAGCTGACGTTACTGAACCCCAATAACAGAGGAGGGACTGTTGACTGTGCGTACAGCACTTCTGGACGGCAACTGGCGGTGTTGGAGCCCAGGGACAGGTGGAGGAGGAGGAGGTTGGAGGAGGTAGGAGGGATTGCCACACACACAGCAGGGGAACAGCTGACGTTACTGAACCCCAATATCAGAGGAGGGACTGTTGACTGTGCGTACAGCACTTCTGGACGGCAACTGGCGGTGTTGGAGCCCAGGGACAGGTGGAGGAGGAGGAGGTTGGAGGAGGTAGGAGGGATTGCCACACACACAGCAGGGGAACAGCTGACGTTACTGAACCCCAATAACAGAGGAGGGACTGTTGACTGTGCGTACAGCACTTCTGGACGGCAACTGGCGGTGTTGGAGCCCAGGGACAGGTGGAGGAGGAGGAGGTTGGAGGAGGTAGGAGGGATTGCCACACACACAGCAGGGGAACAGCTGACGTTACTGAACCCCAATAACAGAGGAGGGACTGTTGACTGTGCGTACAGCACTTCTGGACGGCAACTGGCGGTGTTGAAGCCCAGGGGCAGGTGGAGGAGGAGGAGGTTGGAGGAGGTAGGAGGGATTGCCACACACACAGCAGGGGAACAGCTGACGTTACTGAACCCCAATAACAGAGGAGGGACTGTTGACTGTGCGTACAGCACTTCTGGACGGCAACTGGCGGTGTTGGAGCCCAGGGACAGGTGGAGGAGGAGGAGGTTGGAGGAGGTAGGAGGGATTGCCACACACACAGCAGGGGAACAGCTGACGTTACTGAACCCCAATAACAGAGGAGGGACTGTTGACTGTGCGTACAGCACTTCTGGACGGCAACTGGCGGTGTTGGAGCCCAGGGACAGGTGGAGGAGGAGGAGGTTGGAGGAGGTAGGAGGGATTGCCACACACACAGCAGGGGAACAGCTGACGTTACTGAACCCCAATAACAGAGGAGGGACTGTTGACTGTGCGTACAGCACTTCTGGACGGCAACTGGCGGTGTTGGAGCCCAGGGACAGGTGGAAAAGCAGAGGAACACAATGTAGGCCGAAGCCTGAGAAAGTCGAAAGGGAACCTTTAACCCCCCCCCCAAGGCGTTTGTAGCTGAAAGAGCCAGCTTGTGCAGCACAAAAGATGCAAAAGGAAAAGGTGGCTCTTTTCATCATGCTCCTTGCAAACACAGAACTAAACACTTATAAAATGTGTCCCCTGCAACCGTAAAACCGTCCCGGAGGTGGGACTTTCCTTCGTAATGTGACGCAGCACAGCCGTCATTCCTACCCCCCCGGCGCCGCGCACCGGCTCCTCAGCGTTGTTTTATTCCGTCCCGGAGCCTGCGCTGTTATGTTATCCCGTGGCCAGGCACACTTAGCGCTGCCCGTCTTCTGGCATCATTTGGTGTCAGGATGGCTGCGCCTGTGCGGCCGCGCTGGCAGAGAGCCCGCCTCGCAGTGTCTTCTGATTTAATCCCACTGGGGGCCTGGGATCCATGGACATGCGCAGTGCATATCCTCGCCTCTCACTCCCCTCCCTACGGCTTCTTAAGACTGTGCGGTGTCACGGCCGTGGCATGCTATTAGGGACCAGCTGACACCGAACAGTCTGAAGAAGCCATAGGGAAATGAGTGAGAGGTGGAGGTTCAGATATGCACTGCGCATGTCCATGGATCCCAGGCCCCCAGTGGGATTAAATCAGAAGACACTGCGAGGCGGGCTCTCTGCCAGCACGGCCGCACAGGCGCAGCCATCCTGACACCAAATGATGCCAGAAGACGGGCAGCGCTAAGTGTGCCTGGCCACGGGATAACATAACAGCGCAGGCTCCGGGACGGAATAAAACAACGCTGAGGAGCCGGTGCGCGGCGCCGTGGGGGTAGGAATGACGGCTGTGCTGCGTCACATTACGAAGGAAAGTCCCACCTCCGGGACGGTTTTACGGTATCAGTGGACACATTTTATAAGTGTTAAGTTCTGCGTGTGCAAGGAGCTAAACAAAAATAGCTACCTTTTCCTTGTGCAGCATTACTGCTGCACAAGGTGGCTCTTTCAGTAACAAACGCCTTGGGGGGGGGGGACAGATTCCCTTACATTTCAGTTGTTGTGTCAGCGTGGCGGTCGCATGACACATTGCCGGCTACACAGCTGGGGATCAGCTGACGTTACTGAAACCCAATAACACTGGGTCATATGTTTTGACTGTGCAGACGGCACTTCTGAGCCTCAACTGGCGGTGTTGGAGCACAGGAATTTAAGTTCAGGTGGTAGAAAGATGAACACAACAGGAGACCTGGATAACGTATACAGTGACCTAATTATTTAATCAGGAGGAGGAGTGGCAAATTCCTGCGAGATCCAGGCCTTGTTCATTTTCAGGAAAGTAAGCCGGTCAACGTTATCGGAGGATAGTCGCATGCGACGGTCAGTTAGTACACCACCTGCAGCACTAAAGACACGTTCCGATAATACACTGGCCGCAGGGCAAGACAGCACCTCCAATGCATACTGGCTTAGCTCTGGCCATGTATCCAGCTTTGAGACCCAAAACTTGAAAGGGGAAGAGCCGTCTGGGAGTACAGCAAGAGGGCAAGACATGTAGTCTGTCACCATCTGACGGAACCGTTGCCTCCTGCTGACTGGAGCCGTCTGTGATGGTGTAGACTTTTGTGGGGGGCACAGAAAACTGTGCCACAGTTGGGCCATACTGGTCTTGCCTTGGGCAGAGGCACTGCTTCTGCTCCCTCTTTGTGCAGAGCCTCCTCCACTGCCTGGACGCACTGAGCTGCTTTGTAATGCACTAGCAGCACTTCTCTCAGTTGGAATGGAGAAGATGATGGAATTGACCAGTGTGTCTTGGTACTCCCGCATTTTTCGCTCCCGGTTCAACGGTGTGATGAGGCTTTCTACGTTGTCCCGGTAGCGAGGATCGAGGAGGGTGAACACCCAATAATCAGACATGTTGAGAATGTGGGCGATGCGGCGGTCGTTTCTCAGGTACTGCAGCATGTAATCCACCATGTGCTGCAGACTGCCAACTGCCCAAGAAACGCTGTCCCCTGCTGGAGGCGTGATCTCTGCCCGCTCGTCATCACCCCACCCTCGCTGTACACACTGAGTACTGGACAATTCGGTAACTCCCTCCTCTGGACGGACGTCTTCCTCCTCCATTGACTCCTCCTCATCCTCCTCACAAACTGTCCCCTGCCTACGCGTTTGTGAGGAACCACGTGGCGCTGACTGTCCAGAAGATGATGGAAATGGTGAATCCTCATCCTCCACCTCTTCCACAACATCATCCCTTAGCGCTTGCAGGGATTTTTCAAGCAGGCAGATAAGGGGGACAGTCATGCTGACTAGTGCATCATCTGCACTCGCCATCCGCGTGGAATAATCAAAGGGACGCAAAACCTGGCAGACGTCATTCATAGTGGCCCACTCTGTGGTTGTGAAGTCTGTACGGCGCTGACTGCGACTTTTTTGCGCCTGAAGCAGCTGGTACTCCATTACAGCTTGCTGCTGCTCACACAACCGCTCCAACATATGTAACGTGGAATTCCACCTGGTAGGTAGGTCACATATGATGCGATGTTCCGGCAGGCGGTGTCGGCGCTGCAGAGCCGCAATGCGCGCTTTTGCCGTGCTGGAACGCCGCAAGTGAGCACACTCTAGGCGGACCTTGTGCAGCAGTGCATCAAGATCCGGATAGTCCCTCAAAAAGCTCTGCACGACCAAATTGAGCACATGTGCCAGACATGGGATGTGAGTGAGGTTGCCGAGGCCCAGAGCTGCCACCAGATTTCGGCCATTATCACACACTACCATGCCTGGCTGGAGATTCGCTGGCACAAACCACACATCGCTCTCCTGCTTGATGGCATTCCAGAGCTCCTGCGCTGTGTGGCTACGATTCCCCAAAAAAATTAATTTCAAGACGGCCTGTTGACGTTTGGCCACGGCTGTGCTCATGTCGGTCGTAACAGGTACACGTTCATCACGGGTCCATGTGGAGGTGGACTGTGACGGCTCCTGCAGCGATGATTCTGAGGAACTGGTGTAAGAGGAGGAGTCAATGCGTACAGAATGGATTCCTGCAATCCTTGGAGTGGGCAGGACACGTCCTGCGCCACTCGCACGGTCTGTACCTGGCTCAACGACATTAACCCAATGGGCAGTGAGGGAAAGGTATCGCCCCTGTCCATGTTGACTGGTCCACGCATCGGTGGTGAGGTGGACCTTGCTACTGACGGCGTTCAGAAGCGCGTGTTTTATGTGTCCCTCCACATGCTTGTGCAGGGCAGGGACGGCTTGCCTGCTGAAGTAAAAGCGGCTGGGCACATTGTACTGTGGGACTGCCAATGACATCAAGTCACGGAAGCTGTCAGTCTCCACCAGCCTGAATGACAGCATTTCCAGTGACAGCAGTTTGGCAATGCCTGCAGTCAGAGCCTGTGCTCGTGCGTGGTTTGACGAGAAAGGCCGCCTTTTCTCCCATGCCTGTACTACCGATGGCTGTAGACTGGGCTGGGAGTGTGTGGATGACTGGGAAAGTGGTGCTGCGGGTGGAATTACAGCGGGTCTCTGGACAACAGGGCCAGAGGTTCTTCCACGGCGATCCTGGGAGGAAGCCGAACCAGCTGCGTGTGAGCTAGAGGAAGAGGCAACACGAGCTGAAGAGGTGGTAGCTGCCGCTGTTGGTTGGCCTACCTCTTCAGTGTGTTTTTCTAACTCCGCCGGGTGCCTGTTGTGCACATGTTTCCACATGTTGGAGGTATTGAGGTTGCTGACATTTCGACCTCTTTTGACTTTTTGATGACACACGTTGCATCTGACATAGCAAATGTCATCTGCAACTGTGTCAAAAAAGGACCAGGCACTGCAAGTCTTGGGAGCGCCCTTTTTGGCTTTTGGAAGAGACATGCTCCTAACGGGTGCCAAAGCGGAGGCTGCAGGATCCGCAGTCTTCCCCCTCCCTCTCCCTCTTTGGGCCGTACGGGGAATCTCTTCCTCAGAGCTGCTCCCACCACCTTCCTGTCCCTCACGCCAAGATGGGTCGAGGACCTCATCATCTACACTACCCTCTGCCCCCAACTGCTCCTCCTGGGTAGTCTCAGCAGCAGAGCACGCACCAGTAAGTGGCACCTGAGTGTCATCATCAGCTGATGCGGCCTGCGATGTGGTGACCGGAGCCACTGGCCCACCCGCCTCTTCAGAGGAAGACAGAAAAAGCTGTTGGGCATCACTGCACCCTGCCTCTTCTTCCATTTCTCCAATGCTGCTTGGCTGGCCCCCTGTTTCCAAGCCAAGAGATTCAGAGAACAGAAGTAGAGACGGCTCCTGTCCTGGGCTCTCTGTCTGCCTGGGCAATTTGGCAGGTGGTGAAGAGACAGATGGCTGCTCTCCAGTGCTCTGTGTCTGAGAGGATGTGGCACTAATGGAAGTTGATGCATTAGCTGCCATCCATCCGACAACAGCTTCAATTTGGTCTTGACGCAGCAGCGGTGTACGGCGCTCTGACACAAAGCTGCGCATGAACGACTGTTGCCTGGTGAAAGTGGGTGCTGATGAGTCACCGGTGCCCGCAGCAGGCACAGAATCCCCACGTCCCCTCCCTGCTCCGCGCCCACGCCCACGCCCACGTGCCTTACTCACTGCCTTCTTCATCTTGGTTGACTGATAAAGATAAGCAGAAAAGTACTAACGGATTTGTGTGCTTATTCCTGAGCAACTCCTCCTAACAGGTATAAGAAACACTAATTTTCTAAAGTGTGGACTAGACTTTAATATGAGCTAATGTGGCCTACAGAAATGTAAAGTGGTGTAACTGGTGTGTTTGGTGAACTTTATTATTTATTTATTTTTTGGGGGCTGAACTGACAACAGATAGAGCTGCAGTCACACAGAGACCGTGCAGACAGACGTAAACGGCGCTGCAAGGCCCAAAAACCCTCCTCTACGTTATCCTATGTAGTGTTTTTCCACAAATTAGCTGGAGACGGGTGGAAAGACACTAATAGGATTTTTTTAAATTAATTAGCAGCAGACTACACTACTTGAAAAAAAATTAAAATTGATTTGGCGGTATGACGCAGTGAACAACCCTGAGCTGGAGACAACCAGGCTACGGCTGCTCACAGACTACAGGGCGAGCTGCAGTCACACGGAGACCGTGCAGACAGCCGTAAACGGCGCTGCAAGGCCCAAAAACCCTCCTCTACTTTATCCTATGTAGTGTTTTTCCACAAATTAGCTGGAGACGGGTGGAAAGACACTAATAGGATTTTTTTAAATTAATTAGCAGCAGACTACACTACTTGAAAAAAAATTAAAATTGATTTGGCGGTATGACGCAGTGAACAACCCTGAGCTGGAGACAACCAGGCTACGGCTGCTCACAGACTACAGGGCGAGCTGCAGTCACACGGAGACCGTGCAGACAGCCGTAAACGGCGCTGCAAGGCCCAAAAACCCTCCTCTACTTTATCCTATGTAGTGTTTTTCCACAAATTAGCTGGAGACGGGTGGAAAGACACTAATAGGATTTTTTTTAAATTAATTAGCAGCAGACTACACTACTTGAAAAAAAATTAAAATTGATTTGGCGGTATGACGCAGTGAACAACCCTGAGCTGGAGACAACCAGGCTACGGCTGCTCACAGACTACAGGGCGAGCTGCAGTCACACGGAGACCGTGCAGACAGCCGTAAACGGCGCTGCAAGGCCCAAAAACCCTCCTCTACTTTATCCTATGTAGTGTTTTTCCACAAATTAGCTGGAGACGGGTGGAAAGACACTAATAGGATTTTTTTAAATTAATTAGCAGCAGACTACACTACTTGAAAAAAAATTAAAATTGATTTGGCGGTATGACGCAGTGAACAACCCTGAGCTGGAGACAACCAGGCTACGGCTGCTCACAGACTACAGGGCGAGCTGCAGTCACACGGAGACCGTGCAGACAGCCGTAAACGGCGCTGCAAGGCCCAAAAACCCTCCTCTACTTTATCCTATGTAGTGTTTTTCCACAAATTAGCTGGAGACGGGTGGAAAGACACTAATAGGATTTTTTTAAATTAATTAGCAGCAGACTACACTACTTGAAAAAAAAAAAAAAAAGAACAGTATGAGGCAATGAACCACCCTCCCTGAACTGAATACAACCAGCTATGGATGGCCTATGTGGCTGCACTCAGACTAGAGAGTGGGCTGCACTCACACACACACACACACACAGACCTTGCAGATCGCTGTGAAAACAGCGCTACAAGGCAAAAGCAAGGTGAATAGTAGGTGAACACAGCGGTTGCTAAATTAGCCTTTGGAAAGCACAAAGAAGCAAATCGCTATCTCTAAACTGTCCCTCAGTCAGCAAACAGCGTCCTGTCACTAACTGAATTCACAGCAGAGTGATCGCAAAATGGCGCCAGCGACTTTTAAACTGCATCATGACATCATTTCAGCAGCCAATCACAGCCTTGCCAGTAGTTTCATGCCCTCCATGCTAAACAGGATGTGCCCACACTTGGAATCATTCTCATTGGCTGAATTTCGGAATTTTGAATCTGGGAACTTCCGATTCCGGTATCCGATACGCGGCAAGTATCGGAATCCCGGTATCGGAATTCCGATACCGCAAGTATCGGCCGATACCCGATACTTGCGGTATCGGAATGCTCAACACTACCAGACACTTATCTTTGCTGATTTGGCAGAAAGACAGGAGGAACCAGGCAGAGGTCCAACACCTCCCAACAACAATTGACAACTGGCAAGGACTAATGAATCCTGCACACCTAAATACCCCAGTCAGAACTGCAATCAGCAGACACACCTGACCAGGACTGCAACCCTGGGACAACTGCATTACTACCTACTACCACCGGAGGGAACCCAAAAGCAGAATTCACAACAGGTCCCCCCTGGTGACGAGGAGGCCAGGGGCACGGGCCTGGGGCAGAGAGGGCTAGCGGTGCAGCGGTCCCAACACGCTCGGGTCCCCCCTGGTGACGAGGAGGCCAGGGGCGCGGGCCTGGGGCAGTGACGCAGTGAAGAGGTATCATGGAGGGACGGAGCGACAGGGATCTGGAGGTTCGGCTGGCGGGGACACAGCACCTGCACAGCAGTGTGAGTATGAGTCTATGTCTTGTTTGTCGCCCACAGGGGCCGGGTTGCAGGAGGCTAATGGGGGCTGGGTGGTAGGGAGTGAGGACCGGCAGAGGGGTGGGCCGATTGTAGCGGAGGTGCCAGGCCTGCAGGATTTATTGCAAGGTATGTCACAAATTTTGAGGAGACTAGATGTCGGGGCGGCAACTGGGGTCGCTACATCGCCGGTCGGGGCGTGGATGTCAAGTCGGGGGGTGGAACCCCCGTCTGGGAGTGGCTTGTTGAGTCCTGGTCGTGTGTTGGAGGTAGCATCTGTTATGACCCCAATGGCGAGGGTCTCAGAGGTACGTGGAAGTCTGCAGAATACAAAAATCCAGCTCATAGGGCAGTGGTAACTGGGTTGACCATATATCTACTCCTAACGCCAACACTAGAAGTAGCCGGGGATCATTCCTACGTTGATTCTAGATGACACGCTCCAGCCGGAGAATCTAGCTACCCCTAGTAGAGGAAAACAAAAGACCTTTCTTGCCTCCAGAGAAGGGGACCCCAAAGCTGGATAGAAGCCCCCCACAAATAATAACGGTGAGGTAAGAGGAAATGACAAACACAGAAATGAACCAGGTTTAGCACAGAGAGGCCCGCTTACTGATAGCAGAATAAAGAAAGGTAACTTATATGGTCAACAAAAACCCTATCAAAATCCACACTGGAAATTCAAGAACCCCCGAACCGTCTAACGGTCCGGGGGGAGAACACCAGCCCCCTAGAGCTTCCAGCAAAGGTCAGGATATAGATTTGGAACAAGCTGGACAAAAATACAAAACCAAAACAAATAGCAAAAAGCAAAAGGCAGACTTAGCTGATATAACTGGAACCAGGATCAGTAGACAAGAGCACAGCAGACTAGCTCTGATAACAACGTTGCCAGGCATTGAACTGAAGGTCTAGGGAGCTTATATAGCAACACCCCTAACTAACGACCCAGGTGCGGATAAAAGGAATGACAGAAAAACCAGAGTCAAAAAACTAGTAACCACTAGAGGGAGCAAAAAGCAAATTCACAACAGTACCCCCCCCTTAGTGAGGGGTCACCGAACCCTCACCACGACCACCAGGGCGATCAGGATGAGCGGCATGAAAGGCACGAACTAAATCGGCCGCATGAACATCAGAGGCGACCACCCAGGAATTATCCTCCTGACCATAGCCCTTCCACTTGACCAGGTACTGAAGCCTCCGCCTGGAGAGGCGAGAATCCAAGATCTTCTCCACCACGTACTCCAACTCGCCCTCAACCAATACCGGAGCAGGAGGCTCAGCAGAAGGAACTACAGGCACAATGTACCGCCGCAACAAGGACCTATGAAATACATTGTGAATAGCAAACGACACAGGAAGATCCAGACGAAAAGATACAGGATTAAGGATTTCCAATATCTTGTAAGGCCCAATAAAACGAGGTTTAAATTTGGGAGAGGAGACCTTCATAGGAACAAAGCGGGAAGAAAGCCATACCAAATCCCCAACGCGTAGTCGGGGACCCACACCGCGGCGGCGGTTGGCAAAGCGCTGAGCCCTCTCCTGTGACAACTTCAAGTTGTCCACCACATGATTCCAGATCCGCTGCAACCTATCTACCACAGAATCCACCCCAGGACAGTCAGAAGGCTCCACATGACCCGAAGAAAAGCGAGGATGGAAACCAGAGTTGCAGAAAAAAGGCGAAACCAAGGTGGCGGAACTAGCCCGATTATTAAGGGCAAACTCAGCCAACGGCAAGAATGTCACCCAATCGTCCTGATCAGCAGAGACAAAACACCTCAAATAAGCCTCCAAAGTCTGATTGGTTCGCTCCGTCTGTCCATTAGTCTGAGGATGGAAAGCAGACGAAAACGACAAATCAATGCCCATCCTACTACAAAAGGATCGCCAGAACCTAGAAACGAACTGGGATCCTCTGTCTGACACAATATTCTCAGGGATGCCGTGCAAACGAACCACGTTCTGGAAAAACACAGGAACCAGATCGGAAGAGGAAGGCAGCTTAGGCAAAGGAACCAAATGGACCATCTTGGAGAAGCGATCACATATCACCCAGATAACGGACATGCCCTGAGATAGCGGAAGATCAGAAATGAAATCCATGGAGATATGTGTCCAAGGTCTCTTCGGGACAGGCAAGGGCAAGAGCAAACCGCTGGCACGAGAACAGCAAGGCTTAGCTCGAGCACAAGTCCCACAGGACTGCACAAATGACCGCACATCCCTTGACAAGGAAGGCCACCAAAAGGACCTGGCCACCAGATCTCTGGTGCCAAAAATTCCCGGGTGACCTGCCAACACCGAGGAATGAACCTCGGAAATGACTCTGCTGGTCCATTTATCCGGGACAAACAGTCTGTCAGGTGGACAAGACTCAGGCCTATCAGCCTGAAATCTCTGCAACACACGTCGCAGATCCGGAGAAATAGCTGACAAGATAACTCCATCTTTAAGAATACCAACAGGATCAGCGACTCCAGGAGCATCAGGCACAAAGCTCCTAGAAAGAGCATCGGCCTTCACATTCTTTGAACCTGGTAAATACGAGACAACAAAATCAAAGCGGGAGAAAAACAATGACCAGCGGGCCTGTCTCGGATTAAGGCGTTTAGCAGACTCGAGATACATCAGATTTTTGTGATCAGTCAAGACCACCACACGATGCTTAGCACCCTCGAGCCAATGACGCCACTCCTCAAATGCCCATTTCATGGCCAACAACTCCCGATTGCCCACATCATAATTTCGCTCGGCAGGCGAAAACTTCCTGGAGAAAAAGGCACAAGGTTTCATAACAGAGCAACCAGGGCCTCTCTGCGACAAAACGGCCCCTGCTCCAATCTCTGAAGCATCCACCTCAACCTGAAAGGGAAGTGAGACATCGGGCTGGCACAAAACAGGCGCCGAAGTAAACCAGCGCTTCAACTCCTGGAAAGCCTCCACGGCAGCAGGAGCCCAGTTAGCTACATCGGAGCCCTTCTTGGTCATATCCGTCAACGGTTTCACAATGCTAGAAAAATTAGCGATAAAACGACGGTAGAAGTTAGCGAAACCCAAGAACTTCTGAAGACTCTTAACCGACGAGGGCTGAGTCCAATCAAGAATAGCTCGGACCTTGACTGGGTCCATCTCCACAGCAGAAGGGGAAAAAATGAACCCCAAAAAGGGAACCTTCTGTACACCAAAGAGACACTTTGAGCCCTTGACAAACAAAGAATTTTCACGCAAAATTTTAAAGACCAACCTGACCTGCTCCACATGCGAATCCCAATCATCAGAAAAAACCAAAATATCATCCAGATAAACAATCAAAAATTTATCCAGATACTTCCGGAAAATGTCATGCATAAAGGACTGAAAAACTGAAGGCGCATTGGAGAGCCCAAAAGGCATCACCAAGTACTCAAAATGACCTTCGGGCGTATTGAATGCGGTTTTCCATTCATCACCTTGCTTAATGCGCACAAGGTTGTACGCACCACGAAGGTCTATCTTGGTGAACCACTTGGCACCTTTAATCCGGGCAAACAAGTCAGACAACAGCGGTAAAGGATACTGAAATTTGACAGTGATCTTATTTAAAAGCCGATAATCAATACAAGGTCTCAAAGATCCGTCCTTTTTTGCCACAAAAAAGAATCCCGCACCAAGGGGGGAAGAAGACGGACGAATATGTCCTTTCTCCAGAGACTCCTTGATATATGAACGCATAGCGGTATGTTCAGGTACCGACAGATTAAACAGTCTTCCCTTAGGAAACTTACTGCCTGGGATCAAATCTATAGCACAGTCACAGTCCCTATGAGGAGGCAGTGCACTGGACTCAGACTCACTGAAGACATCCTGATAATCAGACAAATACTCCGGAACTTCCGAAGGCGTAGAAGAAGCAATAGACACAGGCAGGGAATCCCCATGAATACCACGACAGCCCCAACTTGAGACTGACATAGCCTTCCAGTCCAGGACTGGATTATGGGTCTGTAACCATGGCAGCCCTAAAACAACCAAATCATGCATTTTATGTAAAACCAGGAAACGTATCACCTCGCGGTGTTCAGGAGTCATGCACATGATAACCTGTGTCCAATACTGCGGTTTATTTGCTGCCAATGGCGTAGCATCAATACCCCTAAGAGGAATAGGATTTTCTAATGGTTCAAGAGTAAAACCACAGTGCTTAGCAAATGACAGATCCATAAGACTCAGGGCAGCACCTGAATCTACAAACGCCATGACAGGATAAGACGACAGTGAGCAAATCAAAGTTACAGACAGAATAAATTTAGGTTGCAAATTACCAACGGTGACAGGACTAACAACCTTAGCTATACGTTTAGAGCATGCTGAGATAACATGTGTAGAATCACCACAGTAGTAGCACAAGCCATTCCGGCGTCTATGAATTTTCCGCTCATTTCTAGTCAGGATTCTATCACATTGCATTAAATCAGGTGTCTGTTCAGACAACACCATGAGGGAATTTGCGGTTTTTCTATCACATTGCACCGAATTAGGTGTCTGTTCAGACAACACCATGAGGGAATTTGCGGTTTTGCGCTCCCGCAACCGCCGGTCAATTTGAATAGCCAGTGCCATAGTATCATTGAGACCTGTGGGAATGGGAAAACCCACCATAACATTCTTAATGGCTTCAGATAGGCCATTTCTAAAATTAGCGGCCAGTGCACACTCGTTCCAATGTGTCAGCACGGACCATTTCCGAAATTTTTGGCAATACACTTCAGCCTCGTCCTGCCCCTGAGACATAGCCAGCAAGGCCTTTTCTGCCTGAATCTCAAGATTGGGTTCCTCATAAAGTAAACCGAGCGCCAGAAAAAACGCATCAATATCAGCCAATGCCGGATCTCCTGGCGCCAGCGAAAAAGCCCAATCCTGAGGGTCGCCCCGTAAGAACGAAATAACTATTTTTACTTGCTGAGCAGAGTCTCCAGATGAACAGGGTCTCAGGGACAAAAACAATTTACAATTATTCACAAAATTCCTAAACTTAAACCTGTCTCCGGAAAACAGTTCAGGAATCGGTATTTTAGGTTCTGACCTAGGATTTCTGATAACATAGTCTTGTATGCCCTGCACACGAGTAGCCAGCTGGTCCACACTTGTAATCAAGGTCTGGACATTCATGTCTGCAGCAAGCATAGCCACTCTGAGGTAAAGGGGAAGAAGAAAGAAAAAAAAAAAAAACTCAGAATCTTCTTTCTTATAATCCCTCTTCTGCAACGCATTAAACATTTAATATTGGCCTGGCAAACTGTTATGACCCCAATGGCGAGGGTCTCAGAGGTACGTGGAAGTCTGCAGAATACAAAAATCCAGCTCATAGGGCAGTGGTAACTGGGTTGACCATATATCTACTCCTAACGCCAACACTAGAAGTAGCCGGGGATCATTCCTACGTTGATTCTAGATGACACGCTCCAGCCGGAGAATCTAGCTACCCCTAGTAGAGGAAAACAAAAGACCTTTCTTGCCTCCAGAGAAGGGGACCCCAAAGCTGGATAGAAGCCCCCCACAAATAATAACGGTGAGGTAAGAGGAAATGACAAACACAGAAATGAACCAGGTTTAGCACAGAGAGGCCCGCTTACTGATAGCAGAATAAAGAAAGGTAACTTATATGGTCAACAAAAACCCTATCAAAATCCACACTGGAAATTCAAGAACCCCCGAACCGTCTAACGGTCCGGGGGGAGAACACCAGCCCCCTAGAGCTTCCAGCAAAGGTCAGGATATAGATTTGGAACAAGCTGGACAAAAATACAAAACCAAAACAAATAGCAAAAAGCAAAAGGCAGACTTAGCTGATATAACTGGAACCAGGATCAGTAGACAAGAGCACAGCAGACTAGCTCTGATAACAACGTTGCCAGGCATTGAACTGAAGGTCTAGGGAGCTTATATAGCAACACCCCTAACTAACGACCCAGGTGCGGATAAAAGGAATGACAGAAAAACCAGAGTCAAAAAACTAGTAACCACTAGAGGGAGCAAAAAGCAAATTCACAACAAGCATCGTCAGGTGTATCAGTTTTGGTTCAGGCGGAGAAGGAAAAAAGCGATACGGTTAAATTAGACGACAGAGCGAAGGGGGAAGTTTATGTGTGCTTCGAAGGGCCGCTGGGAGCTCATTTGAAGAAGGAGGTAAAAGAGAAGATTTGGCGGGATGAGTATGTGGAAATTTTTTCCCTGCTTCCTTTGGAGAAGTTTAACTTAGATAAAGGAAAAAAAGACGATAGCAAAAAGGAGGAGGAGGAAAAGCGGAGGTGGAGGCTAATTCCGCAGACATTTGTGAATTGGTTGCAGGCATTTGCAATATTGGCGAGTGTGGTGGGGCAGAAGGCGCCTGAGAATTGCTCGGGTTTGTTTTGCTATTTAGACTCGATTGGGGAAGCGCATCATACATATGGCGGTCAGACGTGGCTGCGGTATGATGAGCAGTTTAGACAGCGAAAGGCGGTGAGGCCAGAAATTAGGTGGGACCAGAAGGATATAGGCCTTTGGTTGAAGGTTATGGCCCCAGCTAGGCATGGGCAGTCCTTTCACGGGGCTGGAGGCGGTGGCAACCAGCAGGCGGGACACAGAAGCGGTAGTCAGGGTGCACAGGGAGCAAAGGAGAAGTCCGGAACCTGCTGGCAGTTTAATGAAGGCCAGTGTAAATACGGGAATACCTGTAAGTTTAAGCATGTGTGTTCCCACTGTAACGAAAGCTCCCATGGGGCTTCAAAATGTTTCAAGAAGGGAAAAGGAAAGCCAGCGTTGGGTGCCGGTCAAGGGGGAGAGCCCGGTGAGGCTTCACGAGATGGCCCCCTTTCTAAATAGGTACCCTGATCAAGTGAAGGCTGGTATTATTTTTCATGGTTTTGCGGATGGTTTTAGGATTCCTCCCCCGAGTTACGAGGTTCCTTTCTCGAGTAAGAATTTGCGGTCGGCAATGTTGCATGCCGAGATTGTTGATGCCAAGCTCAAAAAAGAAGTGGAGCTGGGTAGGATGTCGGGGCCGTTTTTACACCCGCCGACGGAAGGGATGGTTGTTTCCCCTTTGGGGGTAGTGCCTAAAAAAGAGCAGAATAAATTTCGGTTGATTCAGCATTTGTCATATCCAAAAGGTCGGTCGGTAAATGATGGCATCGCCCAAGAGCTGTGCTCTGTTGAATATACATCATTTGACGCAGCGGTGCAGTAGGTGAGGAGACACGGCCCTGGGGCTTTGTTGGCAAAGACGGATATTGAATCGGCCTTCCGTTTGCTTTCGGTTCACCCGGACAGCGTTCTGTTGTTAGGTTGTTTTTGGAATGGTGGTTACTATTTGGATAGATGTTTACCAATGGGTTGCGCCATTTCTTGTTCCTTGTTTGAGACATTCAGTACTTTCTTGGAGTGGGCGGTTAGGGAAGTTGCGGGAGTTCAGTCAGTTATCCATTATTTGGATGATTTTTTGTTTATTGGCCCGCCTAATTCAGCAGTATGCAGGAATGCGTTAACGGCTATGTTTTGGGTTGCGGAGCGTTTTGGGGTTCCGTTAGCGGCGGAAAAGACGGAAGGTCCCAGTACAGTTTTGAGTTTTCTGGGCATTTTAATTGATTCCGAGAGAATGGAGTGTCGGTTGCCGGAGGATAAGCTGGCCCTCCTGCAACAAGAGGTGGATAGAGCTACGAAGATGCGGAAGCTGACTTTGAAAGAGCTGCAGTCTTTGTTGGGTAGGTTGAATTTCGCGTGCAGGATCATACCCATGGGTAGGATATTTTGTCGCAGGTTGTCGGTTGCGACTGCGGGGGTGAAGGCGCCGCATTATTTTATTCATTTGAACAAGGAGCACAAGGATGACTTGCTTGTGTGGCAACGTTTTTTGAACAATTACAATGGGCGGTCATTGATTCAACAGGAGGTTTTAAACAATTTTGACTGCGAGAAATACACGGACGCAGCTGGTGCGGCTGGTTATGGGGCCTATTGCAAAGGTCGGTGGTGTGCGGGACGTTGGCCGGACCATTGGAAGGAGTTGGGCCTTACTAAAAACCTGGCTTTGTTAGAATTGTTTCCTATCGTCGTGGCGGTTTCCATTTGGGGGGGTATGTTCGCTAACAGGAGGGTTCTTTTTCATTGCGACAATATGAGCGCCGTGTCGGTGATTAACAGTCTATCGGCCTCGTCTCCCCCTGTGATTAAGTTGGTGAGGGAGCTGGTCTTCAGGTGCTTGGAGCTGAATGCATGTATTTCGGCGGTTCATGTGCCAGTTGTCCAGAATTCAATTGCGGATGCGTTGTCTCATTTTCAGTGGGAGCGTTTTCGGGAATTGGCACCAGACGCGGAGATCTCGGGAGAGGAATGCCCTTTGCATCTCTGGAACGTGATTATGGACGAGCGGGCCATTTGATTTAGGAGTCTGTTACGAGCCAAACCTGGTCATCGTACGAAGCCTCGTGGCGGGTATGGCAAAGTTCGGTGTCTGTTTGGGGCCATTTGGTGTCTGAAGAGGATAGGATGTTGGCGGTTTTATTTTTAATTGGCAGGGCGGCCGAGGTAGGTTGGTCGATTTCTAAAGTAAATAAATTCATTGCTGGACTGGCTTTTGCTTTTAAGTTGCAGGGGTTGGCGGACGCTACGAAACATTTTTTGGTTAGGCAGGCACTAAGGGGTTTTAGGAGAGTTAATCAAACGATTGATCGGCGCTGTCCCATTTCTTTTAGCCTTTTGGAACGGTTGGGTGGAGTTTTGGAGACTATTTGTGGTTCTAATTTTGAGTCGGCGTTGTTTCGACTTGCTTTTTCTTTAGCATTTTTTGGGGCGATGCGTGTTGGGGAGCTGGTGTCAAGCTCTAGGGACAGGGCAGGGGGTTTGTTGGCCGAGGATGTAGATTTTTTGACGGGGGGTATCGTTTTTTGGATTCGGCGTTCAAAGACTGACCAGTTGGGAAAAGGACAACGCGTGGTGTTGGGGAAGGTTAACGGGTCATTGATGTGCCCTAGGGGATGTCTGGAAGCGTACTGGCGATTGTGGTCAGGCAGAGCAGGCCCTTTGTGCCACGCGGAGGGGTCATTTCTGTCTCGTTTTCAGTTTATTGCGGTATTGAAAAGGGGTTTGCGGGAGTTGGGCCTTTCCCCGGATTTGTTTGGGTCGCATTCTTTTTGGATTGGGGCTGCATCAGAAGCTGATAGTTTGGGTTTGGGCCCGGAGGATATACGGAGAATTGACAGGTGGACTTTGGATCGCTATTTAAGTTACGTTCGTCATTAATTTTAGGTGGTGTGTTACGATTTCGTATTTGATTTGAGTGTTTTTCTTCATGTATCCTGTTGCAGGTGGTTCCCCCTACTTAGCCTGGATCTTTGGACATTCGTTTGTTCATTGGGGGGCGCTGCATGCCGATGTCAGGCCTGACGGTAGGCAACTGGGTTTTAGTAGGAGGCAAGTGGTCATTCGTTGGTTGTGTAAGAGTCATGTCGGTCTGGTAGTCGGGGGCAGATATATCTCGCCCAGGTACTTGTCCTATGTGAATTAGGCCGCTCAGTATCTTCAGGATACCGATGGGTTAATAAGTGCAGGAATAAAGGATGAACAGCTGGGAGGTTTCCGGGTGTCCGCCTGGGGCACACAGATTGCCTGTCTGTGTGAGACGAATGTGAGTGGGAGCGGAGCTCAAGGACTATGTGATGTTAGCTGGGTGGGAGAAGCCCCCCCAGTTGTTAAGTTAGCAACGTGTTGGTTTAGTTAGTGCCGGACAGGCTAGGATTTATTTTTATCTTTTGTTTTTTTATATGTTGCTTTCACTTTAATAAATCTGACCCAAGGTCAGCCAACTCACAAACCTGCTGTACGCCTCAGAATTCAATACACACACCACGTGACCTTTGACCCCAGCAAAGGCGATCCCGGAGTATTGTGTCACATTGTGGTGGAGAACGCGGGCATAACGTGGCACAGGCGACAGTATGGAAGACGTGGTGAAAGGCCTAGTACAGTCCACTGCCATACAGCAGCAGGCCACTGCCGCACAGCACGAAGCTAATCACTTGATGGCCGCACAGCTGAAGGAGTTAGTCGACATGACGGTTGCAGACCGCCAGCTTCTCCAACAGGTGGCGCAGCGCCTGGTGAGCATGCCTGAGGCGGACCCGGAAGCAGAGTCCAGAAGGATCCATGTGAGTCGATACTGGCAGAAGCTGACTGCAGAAGATGACGTCGAGGCATACCTGACAACGTTTGAGCGGACGGCCTTGAGGGAGAAGTGGCCGAAGGCACGATGGGCCGATTTGATTGCCCCGTTTCTCTCCGGCGAGGCCCAAAAAGCTTACCATGACTTGGACCCGGAAGACACTCAGGACTTTGAGAAGCTGAAAGCTGAGGTCCTGGCCCGGCTGGGGGTGACGACGGCTGTCCGTGCACAGAGGGTACACCAGTGGACATACCAGCAAGATAAACTGCCGCGGTCTCAGATGTTCGACCTGATCTACTTGACAAAGAAATGGTTGCAACCCGAGGTACTGACAACACCAGAAATAATCCAGCGGGTTGTCCTGGACAAGTACCTGAGGGTACTACCACCAGCGCTGAGAAGGTGGGTAAGCCAAGGAAATCCCACGACCGCGGATCAACTGGTGGAGTTGGTAGAGCGTTATTCCGTGGCAGAAGGACTTCCCGACGAAACCGCCAGCACCCGGTCTGTGCCTCCTCCTCGGGGAACCGGTAAGACTGTTCCAGGGACTACGGGTGAAGGAAAATCGCCTAAAATTGTGGGGGAGGAACACGGGACTGCTCGCACTCCGAGACCGAGAGTGTTGGACGGTGGTCTCAATAGGGGGCCTGTTAGGTGTTTACGCTGCCATGAGAAGGGCCATGTTTCTGCGAACTGTCCTGTTACCACTGAACCCATGCAGTGCGACGTTACAGACTCTAAAAAATGCATGTCTTTGGTTACAGCGCTGGGGAGTGTGAATGCGGGTCAAAATGATACAGCGAAGAACCTGTGTGAAGTATCTGTTGATGGGAAGAATGTTATGGCATTACTAGACTCTGGAAGTGTGGTGACTCTGGTGAAAGCCAGTCTGGTGGCACTTCCATCTAGTCCGTCTGATAAGTTTTCTGTAACGTGTGTGCATGGTGACACCTGCTCGTACCTAACAGTGGTTATATGGGTTTCCACTCCCTATGGGTCTGTGCAACACAAGGTGGGACTCGTTCCCGCATTGTTACAGGATATAATCCTGGGCAGGGATTTTCCCCATTTCTGGCAGTTGTGGGAGAAACAGTTGCTCCTTCACGGTAGCTGTACCCGTGAATCTTCTCCCATGCCATCGGGAGGTCCCGAGCTCCTAGAGGAGGCCCCACAGGAAGACGTTGCTGGGGAGATTGTTAATTCGAACCTTCAGTACCCCTTCTCAGTTATGGCGGGGGAAACTGAGGAAACTGAGGAAACTCAGCGAGAGGCGGAGGCAAACCGCCATCCAGCACCCTGCCTGCCAGATTTGGGAGTCCAGTCGGATGACTTCCACAGTGAACAAATGAAAGATCCTACCCTGACTCCGGCTAGGAAAAATGTAAAAATGATAGATGGGGTACCCGTAGAACCTGACACTAGGCTGGCATACCCGTACATGGTACTTGAGAATGATTTGCTCTACCAGGTAGAAAAAAAAAAAAGGGGAAGACACTGTACAACGGTTAGTGGTACCAAAACCTTATCGGCGGAAGGTACTGGACCTGGCCCACGGACATATAATGGGGGGACCTCTAGGGGTACAGAAAACCACAGAAAGGATATCACATTGTTTTGTGTGGCCCGGTATACATAATGATGTGCGTAATTATTGTGAGTCCTGTCCAGAGTGCCAAATCTCTGCGCCTAAACCTCGGTTCTGTAGCCCTTTGGTACCCCTCCCTATCATTGAAGTCCCATTTGAGAGGATTGGGATGGATTTGGTGGGGCCCCTTCCCCGGTCCGCACGTGGGCACCAACATATCCTCGTCATCGTGGACTATGCCACCCGTTACCCGGAAGCCATCCCTTTGTGTAACACAGCTACCAAGACGATTGCCAAGGAACTGGTACAAGTGTTTAGTCGGGTGGGAATTCCAAAAGAGATACTCACCGACCAGGGGACTCCCTTTATGTCGAGGGTAATGAAGGAGCTCTGCCGACTCTTACAAATAGATCCGTTGCGTACATCTGTCTATCACCCTCAAACAGATGGCCTGGTTGAGTGGTTCAACAAAACCTTAAAACAGATGCTCCGGAAGGCGATAGACAAAGATGGGAAGAACTGGGATTACTTGTTACCCTATTTGCTGTTTGCCATTAGGGAAGTTCCCCAGTCTTCCACAGGCTTTTCGCCTTTCGAGCTGTTGTACGCCCGTCGTCCCCGTGGACTGTTGGACGCCGCAAAAGAGACCTGGGAGGGACAAGTCACTCCCTTTAAAACGGTGGTCGACCATGTAACACAAATGCAGGACCGTATTGCCGCTGTGATGCCCATTGTTAAGGACCATATGTTACAGGCCCAGGGAGCCCAGAGGCAAAGTTATGATAGAGGCGCTAAGGTCCGTACATTTGCATCCGGGGATAGGGTGTTGATCCTGATCCCTACGGTAGATAGTAAATTTCTGGCGAAATGGCAGGGCCCCTTTGAGATCGTAGGTAGAGTTGGTGAAGTGAACTATAAAGTGTACCAGCCTGGTAAGAGAAAACCAGAACAGATTTATCATGTGAATCTGATAAAGCCCTGGAAAGACCGCTCTGCCCTAACGGCGGATCTGCCCCGTCCGGTTTGCTCACCTACCGTACCAGAGGTGCAGACTGCCGAGACTCTCTCGGAACGACAGAAATCTGAGGTTAAGCAGTTTTTGTTACAGAACCGACAGTTTTTCTCAGAAAAACCTGGCCGGACTAAGCTTGTGAAGCATGAGATTGTCACAGAACCTGGTGTCACAGTTCATGTGAAGCCCTACCGGATCCCGGAAGCGCGCCGTGAAGCCGTCTCCCGGGAAGTAATGGCAATGATGGACTTAGGAGTTGTTGAGGAGTCGCACAGCGCCTGGTCCAGTCCAATTGTGTTGATACCCAAGCCGGATGGCTCCATACGGTTTTGTAATGACTTTAGGAAACTGAATGCGGTTTCTAAATTTGATGCGTACCCTATGCCCCAGGTCAATGAGTTAATCGACCAGCTTGGTAAAGCCCGATACATTACGACCCTGGATCTAACAAAGGGGTACTGGCAGATCCCTCTGGCAGAGGCGGCCAGAGAGAAGATGGCATTTGCTACACCGGAAGGTCTGTTCCAGTATGTCTACATGCCGTTTGGACTTCACGGAGCTCCAGCAACGTTCCAGAGATTGATGGATCGAGTCTTGAGGCCCCACAGGCAGTACGCTTCGGCCTACCTGGATGACATCATAATTTGCAGCATGGACTGGGAAACTCACCTCCGGAAGGTACAGGCGGTGATTGATGACCTGCGAGACGCAGGCTTAACGGCGAACCCCAAGAAATGTCACATCGGGCTTGAAGAAGCCCGATATTTGGGCTACCTGATTGGCAGAGGAGTGGTTAAACCACAGATCGACAAAATACAGGCAATTCAGGGCTGGCCGCAACCAGTGAACAAGAAACAAGTACAAGCTTTTCTGGGGATTGTCGGCTATTATCGCCGGTTCATACCCAATTTTGCAGCCATGGCTACCCCCTTGACGGATCTTACCAAAGGGAAGGGTTCCGTCATGGTAAAATGGACCTCAGCTGCTGAAGAGGCCTTCCACAGCCTGAAACGGGCTTTGTGCTCTCAGCCCGTGCTAGTGACTCCTGATTTCAGCAGCGAGTTTGTGGTGCAAACTGATGCCTCTGATGCTGGTGTCGGAGCTGTACTTTCACAGGTGAGGGACGGAGTGGAACACCCGGTCCTCTACCTCAGCCGGAAACTGAATATACATGAGCAGAGGTATGCCGTGGTGGAAAAAGAGTGCCTGGCCATTAAATGGGCTCTCGACTCCCTCAAGTATTACCTGGCGGGTAGGAAGTTTAGGCTGGTCACGGACCATGCCCCTCTCAAGTGGATGCACCTCCACAAGGACCGTAATAGTCGGGTAACCCGGTAGTTCCTGGCTCTGCAGGCGTACTCTTTCACGGTCGAGCACCGCCCCGGGGTGCAGATGGGGAACGTTGATGCCCTGTCCCGAGTGCACTGTTTCAAGAGTGCTCTTGCTCGACCGGAGCGGTCTGAGCAAAGGGGGGGGATATGTAAGAGTCATGTCGGTCTGGTAGTCGGGGGCAGATATATATATAGGTACTTGTCCTATGTGAATTAGGCCGCTCAGTATCTTCAGGATACCGATGGGTTAATAAGTGCAGGAATAAAGGATGAACAGCTGGGAGGTTTCCGGGTGTCCGCCTGGGGCACACAGATTGCCTGTTTGTGTGAGATGAATGTGAGTGGGAGCGGAGCTCAAGGACTATGTGATGTTAGCTGGGTGGGAGAAGCCCCCCCAGTTGTTAAGTTAGCAACGTGTTGGTTTAGTTAGTGCCGGACAGGCTAGGATTTATTTTTATGTTTTGTTTTTTTATATGTTGCTTTCACTTTAATAAATCTGACCCGAGGTCAGCCAACTCGGAAACCTGCTGTACGCCTCAGAATTCAATACACACACCACGTGACCTTTGACCCCAGCAAAGGCGATCCCGGAGTATTGTGTCACAGTTGGGATACAGGGGGATGGTTTGGAGCAGGGCCCTTTCTGAATTTTCCAGCGCTGTTCAGTAGGATTGACAGCCTGACATTTTGATTGTGCATTTGGGGGGGAATGATTTGGGAGTACAGCCTGTCAGAGAGTTAATCAGGGACATACGGTTCGATTTTTTGAGGTTGCGGGTATCGTTTCCTGGTGTGTTGATCGTGTGGTCGGATATTGTGCCTAGAAAGCGGTGGAGGGTAGCTAGATCTTTGAAGGGTATTAACAGAGCTAGGGTAAAGTTAAACAGGGCTGTATCAGAAATGGGGGTATTAGCTTCAGGCATTTTGAATTGGAGTCAGGGGTTGGTAACTACTGGTTGGAGGACGGAGTTCACTTAAATGCGATTGGAATTGATTTATGGACTTTGACATTGCAGGAAGGGGTGGAAAGGGCGTTGGTGGCGTTGGGGCACTCACGAGCCTGAGGTGGTCAGGGCTGTTCGTTTGTGGTGGGGGGGTGGGGGTTCTTGGAGTTGACGCTGATTGGTAAGGGGAAGGAATTGGAACATAATTACAGGCAATTTAAAATGTTGTGGGGTTTGATCTGGCATTTTGGTATGGGCTCTGGACGGGGTTTTACCCTGGGAGCTGTTGGTGGTTTTTCTCTTCCCGGAACGGGATGTATGGTGCCCTCGAGCTGGTGATGTACGGCTGAGGGTAATATGGTGGTCGATCTTCTTTTGTGGGGTTTTGCCAGATCTTTTAGCTCCAAGAACCCTCCCCTCAAATTTATATATTGTTGTATTACTGTTTATGTTATTTTTGTTAATAAAAGTTGGCCGCTGTGGCCAAAATATCCAAAAAGAATATAATTGGTTGTGTTTTATTTAAGAAATGGGTTGGGGCGGTGGGTCAGGTTTTGGCGGTTTAGGATTACACACGAAAGAAAGACCGTACTCGGCATACGCGGTCAAGTTTCTCCATTGTGGAGATAACAGCATGTAAATTTTGGATTCTAATTTTCGCTAATACTATTAGAGTGTTAGCAGAAAATCATTCAGGGGGGAAAAAGAACATGCCCCTAGAGAGTGACAAGCCTGACTTTCTCCTGTGCGACTTGTACTGACCACTGCCCTGCTCTCATCTGTGGTCTGTCCACAGTTACTGGACAGACTAGAGCAGAGCAATGTGTCATTACAAACACGTCTTTGAGCTTCCACCTCATGGCAGTCAATGTGGAGGGAGAGTACAGTGAGTGGTCTGTACATTATTACTTGTCTCACAGGAGAAGGCCAATTCTGACCTTTTCTGTGGGCGTTTTCTTTTTTTTTCTCGTACTTGACACTTTCTTCTTATCAACGTGATGCAAGGGAAAAAGTAGTTAGAATCTCTGCTAACGCCCTCTTTCTAGTATCTCCACAAAAGAGATGACAAATTAAGAAATAAAAAAATTTTTTTCAGCTACTATTCCCCAAAATTTTGCCAGTATGGGGCCCTGAAATTCATGGTGGCAGCCCTTTGAACACAATCCAATAACAGGCTGCAAAACACAAAGTGGAGCACAACATGGTTGTAATGCTGCTGCTAGGGCTCCTGCATGGTATCCCCTTCCCCTCTATGCAGGGGCACCGGCTTACTCACCATCCCAGCCCTGCAGTGTGGTTCCCGGTGTTCTCCTGGTTCCCTGTCCTTTCTGTTATCTGTGTGTGCGCGAGCTGGAGTCCGGTGGTGCACCTAGTATGTGCGTGACCACACTTCCCTGCTTGTTGCTGAGAGGCATTTAGCATAAGTAGTACATCTGCAAGATGTCTCCCAGTCAATAGCTGGGAGACATCTTGTATAAAATACTCCCTCTCCCCTAGGGAGTCGCCAAGCAACTTAGTGAATCAATAGTTTGTAAGGTGTACTGCTAGTTAGTTTTGAAGTCCCTTGACCCCAGTGTGACTAGAGCCTGGATGTTATCTCCTGGTTCCGATGTGGCCAGTAATGTGTCCATAGTCCTCTGGTCCCAGAGTGGCCAGTGCCTGACCCCTATCACCTGGTCTTGGAGCGGCCAGGGCCTGAACCTCAACCCCTGGTCCCAGAGCGACCAGTACCTGAACCTCATTCCCTTGTCACAGAGCAGCCAGTGCATGAACCCTGTCTTCTGGTCCTGGAGTGGCCAGTGCCTGAACATTGTCACCTGGCCCCAGAGCAGTCAGTCCTGTTCACGAAGTCCACTAGTCCCAGTGTGGCCAGTGCATGTGGAGCGCCCCCACTGCCGCAGGGCCGAGGGGTACCCGGTACTGGGCCTCTCTGTCTCAGTTCTGGGGTTGTCACGGTGGCTAGACCCGGCCCGTGACCCTGCTGAGGGGCGTCCAATGAAGGTGGAGGGTGATGCTGTTGTGGTGTGGTGTCGGTCGCAGTAAATAACAAGGACACCAGGTTGCAGGCTCTTTACCTTTTTACTGAAGGTTTGGAGGTACCCAATCCAGAGCACTGTTAACAGGGCCGGCTGAGACCGGCCGGTCCAACGGCACATCCGGAGTTCCCTTTGCAGGTGGGAATCAGTGTCTACCTTCTAGCGCCTGTGTGTTGTAGTCCTTCCCTGCTGAGCACCCCAGGATAGTCCTCACAACTGATTCTGTCTGTCTCTGATGTTCGTTCTCTCCGTCCCCCAGATGATATGGTTAGGACGCACCCGTATGACGGGGTAGGCCTGGAGTTCTTCCGGGACCCTAGAGTCGTCCCTCTCCCACAGCTGCCTCCGTTGTCTGCTTAGGTGATTTTGGGTGAGACAGCCAACCTATAATTGGCTGTCCTGCCGTGGTTTGAAGTCATCGGGGCCACGAGTAATATCAGCGTCCTCCCAATACCGTTTATAAATCACGTAAGGCATAGTCGTCACCTGAGAACCGGTGTCCAGCAGAGCGTTCATGGGGATACCGTCGATCACAACAGGAAGAACTGGTCGCCCTCCAACGTATTTGGCTCTCCAATGCTGCGGGCCTGATCGTCCTACTCCTGGGGGTTGGCCCTTTGCCCCAGGGGTTGCTCTTTTAAAGGACAGTACCTTGCAAGGTGGCCCACCTGGTGACAGCGGCGGCAGATGGGTCGTCCGTCCCGATGAAAGCGGTGAGCCCGCATCAAAGCCGGGACATGTCAGCTGTTTTGAATAGCTGACATGTGCCCGTAATAGGCGCGGGCAGAATCGCGATCTGCCCGTGCCTATTAACTAGTTAAATGCCGCTGTCAAACGCAGACAGCGGCATTTAACCGGCGCTTTCGGCCGGGCGGAAGGAAATGAGCGCATCGCCGACCCCAGTCACATGATCGGAGGTCGGCGATGCTTCTACATTGTAACCATGGAGGTCCTTGAGACCTCTATAGTTACTGATCCACGGTAGCTGTGAGCGCCACCCTGTGGTCGGCGCTCACAGCACACCTGCTTTTCTGCTACATAGCAGCGAACATCAGATCGCTGCTATGTAGCAGTGCCGATCGCGTTGTGCCAGCTTCTAGCCTCCCATGGAGGCTATTGATGCATGGCAAAAGTAAAAAAAAAAGTGAAAAAAATAAAAAAAATATAAAAGTTTGAATCACCCCCCTTTCGCCCCAATCAAAATAAATAAATAGAAAAAAATCAAACCTACACATATTTGGTGTCGCTGCTTTCAGAATCGCCCGATCTATCAATTAAAAAAAAGCATTAACCTGATCGCTAAATGGCGTAGCGAGAAAAAAATTCAAAGCGCCAGAATTACGTTTTTTTGGTCGCTGCGACATTGCATTAAAATGCAATAACGGGCGATCAAAAGAACGTATCTGCACTGAAATGGTATCATTAAAAACGCCAGCTCGGCACCCAAAAAAATAAGCCCTCAACGGACCCCAGATCATGAAAAATGGAGACGCTACGAGTATCGGAAAATGGCGCAACTTTTTTTTTTTTTTTAGCAAAGTTTGGAATTTTTTTTCACCACTTAGATAAAAAATAACCTAGCCATGTTAGGAGTCTATGAACACGTACTGACCTGGAGAATCATAATGGCAGGTCAGTTTTAGCATTTAGTGAGCCTAGCAAAAAAGCCAAACAAAAAAACAAGTGTGGGACTGCACTTTTTTTGCAATTTCACCGCATTTGGAATTTTTTTCCCGTTTTCTAGTACACTACATGGTAAAACCAATGATGTCGTTCAAAAGTACAACTCGTCCCGCAAAAAATAAGCCCTCACATGGCCAAAAATAAAAAAGTTGTGGCTCTGGGAAGGAGGGGAGTGAAAAACGAACACGGAAAAAACAGAAAATCCCAAGGTCATGAAGGGTTTAAACACAGTGAGCTTGAGTTTTCATGAAATCACTAATTTTGCTTGAACAGATTTTCTTATTTCACTTTCGTTACTCTACATGGAAGGATAGCAAAAGTCCCACATGCCGGCTGTCAGGAAGTGCCATTGCACCTGTGTCCTACAATTTGAAGTAGGACTGATCAAGCCCAATGTGTTTCTACCCTCTTCCACCAGCCCACACCCTACATCATCGAAAGCAGTTTTTTAATACATGTGTGTAGTTTTTTCATAGCCTAGGGGAGACGCTTGCTCGGTTTACTACATTAAAAAAAACAGGATTTAGTGAAGAATGCCAGGTGCACCCATGGCCGCCTCTCACACTTGTACCCCACTGTTATGTTCTGTACAGCCATATCCTACCTGAGCACTAAAGTTAATGCTGTATATGTGTTTTGATGATGTTATGCCATGTAATGTTATTTTGTCCTATATTGTGCTGTATACCATGAGGTAGAGAGGTATTATTGGTAGCTAGCATTATTTTATTATAGCTAGGTATGTTACAGCAATACCTATATACTAATGATGAAACTTTACTATTTTTGTGATGCAACAGATGTATGACAGATTGGCAACTTCTGGATATACACTCCTCAACATTGAAATTGCCTCACCATGAAGAAAAGGTCATGGAGTTATGGAAATCACAGGATGGATAAACATGTTAATGATATGCAAATGATGAAAAAATTGAAACAAAAATTTCACAAATTTTAACATTTTAAATCACGAGTCACTTATGATAAGAAATTACACAGACGAAACAATAAGACAGAACAGAAGAGGCTTGCAGCTGCTACTTTCTCAGGTCACACATTTCCCTGTTTATCACAGGAGTCAAGTGTTTCTACTGTGTCTCCAGACCTCTGAGCTCATCATAAATCAGGTCAATCACGTACAAGCTCCAGCAGCCACTAAGCGTTTATGTCACTGACTTGATTTATGATAATCTCACAGGACTGGTAACATGGCAGAAACACTCACCCAAACAAACAGTTGTAAGCACCTGCTGTGTTGTCTGTGTACTCACTTATCATAAGTGACTTATGCTTATCTATGATTTCTTTAACTCACTTCTATTCCATTAATTCCACATCAGTTTACAGACATTATCATCGATGTGCAATGTGGCTCACAATCTAAATTCCCTCTCAGTATGAAAACCGGAAAACCAAGGGAAGAATATACTGTACAAACTACTTTCAGATATTGTCCTTGGTGGAACCCAGGAACCCAGTGCTGCAAAGCTACAGTGTTAACCATTGAACCACCATGTGGCACATGCTTCCTCCACCTGGCCAGGTGCTGAGGTATGTGCCGACCATGAACTGGAACGACTGTACATGGTTGGACAAAGCGAATAACAGCATATAGCAGAGGCACATTTATAGGCCGGGGTCATACTAGCGTATGGCAGCAGATGCGAGAGCATTGGATGTGATATGCTAATGACTCTCGGCTCCTGCTCTGCTGCAAGCGGGAGCCGAGTGTCATGCGTCTGTGCTCCGATTCTCTCGCACAGAGCAGATCGGAGCACAGCTGCGGAGGAGGCTGAGAAACTAATTTCTCCATCTCCTCCATTGCCGGCGTCGACGTATATCGCACAGCACTCGGACTTATATGGGTGCGAGTGAGCCGAGATTCAGCCGAGTCTCGGTGCCAATCTCAGCATGCCGATTCGGCATGAGAAAATAATTGCAGATGTGATCTGCCCCATAGATTCACACTGGTCCGAGTGCTATGCAATGTTTTCTTGAATAGCACTCGCCCGTGTTATACGCCAGTGTGACCGCGGCCATAGGGTAATTTCAGCACACATCTAGTTGTGGAACTTATTATTATTCCAAGATTTATTAATAAAAATGTGCCTTGTTCAAACCCCTTTAAATATATGCACTTAACCATCTAAGTCATTAATGGTTGTCTAAGGAATGTTCTGCCATGCCGAATGTACTTGGGCAGCTCCTTTTGCAATTGCTCACATGTCTATCAGACTAGGGGAAATGGTGATGTGCTCCTTATGTAGGGAGACATCTGTGCCCTAGGCCTGTCACTTCTTCGCAATAAAACCACCAAGCTAATGTAATCTAAATTCAAGGTGCCTAAATATATAACTCAGTTTTCTCTGCAATTACATATTTCCTGAAAACGCTCATAGTGTCTTACTTTGTCCTCTAGATGCACCTGATGATCCCAAGTGTTGCCCTCATAGTGGAATATATATTATGGCATCTGTGATATTGTAAAACAACAATAACAACTTTCTCTTACCTTGTCAAAACCTGTCAAATTAATCTCAATTTCATGACAGAAATTCCAGTGCAACATCATATTTTATTAGACATTTATGATCTCCGCATAATATAATTATATACTATGAAATTCCTAACCTGGAGATATAGACACATGGAATGATCAAACATAAGACATTTTATTGTTCAAAGTTATGTTCTTATAAAATTCTGCCAAAAAACGCAATGTCATTTTTACATAAAAGAAAATGATTAAAGAAAAAAAATCTATCTGGTTTATATATAAAGTTGTCTGTCTTAGCGCAACCATGGTGAAAACAATGACTGATCGACAGCTTTAGAAGATGTCATTCATTGTAATATAAAACATGCAAAAAGCAAGAGAGCAAATTGTCCCTTGGTAGCATAAATAACAAACCTGAAGATTTGATTTTCCAATATTCCATATACGTTTGGGTGCAACATGGATATAGCCTATGTACATGTACTCAATATTTGTACACTTTGTATGGTGCCTTAATATTGTATCAATTAAATACGTTTGTATATCCAATGACTTAATGCTCCACAGTCACGTGATTGTAATTGTACCTGTAAATGCGGTTTTCCACCATGCTTTTGTATATTCTATGACTAATGGCAGCAATGCCAGAAATGCGTCTGAATGACTTTCACACCTTGGACATCCCCTTTTCAAATAGATTAAATAAAATGAAATTTTGCATATTGATGTGCTGATCTAGTTCTTTTTACCTTCATATTCTTTATTTGAAAGGTTTTATCCGTCAAATCCAACAGAAATGAAAATATATCATGTGCCATTGGATGTTATATTACAGAGTTATTCTCCTCTGGAAGTAGTACTAAAGCCAAGTGGATGAACAAAAGAGAAATCTAAATCAAACCAATATTTGGTCTGACTGCAATTTGCCTTAAAAACATCATCAATTCTTCTAGTCACGCTTGCATGCAGTTTTAAAGGAACTCTGCAGAGAGGTTGTTCCAAACAGCTTGGAGAACTAACCACAGATGTTCTGTTCATGAAGACTTGTGCAAATCCTTCTGTTTCTTGATGCAATCCCCACCAGAATGGATAATAATAATAATAATTTTATTTATATAGCACCAACATATTCCGCAGCGCTTTACAAATTATAGAGGGGACTTGTACAGACAATAGACATTACAGCATAACATAAATCACAGTTCAAAATAGATACCAAGAGGAGTGAGGGCCCTGCTCGCAAGCTTACAAACTATGAGGAAAAGGGGAGACACGAGAGGTGGATGGTAACAATTGCTTTAGTTATTCGGACCAGCCATAGTGTAATGGATTATGTTGAGATCAGGGCTCTGTGGGAGCCTTCTACAACCCCTGGCAAAAATTATGGAAAAAAGCAGATCACAGACATGGTACAAAACTAAAGTCATTTCAAATGGCAACTTTCTGGCTTTAACCCCTTTACCCTCAAGGGTGGTTTGCACGTTAATGACCGGGCCAATTTTTACAATTCTGACCACTGTCCCTTTATGAGGTTATAACTCTGGAACGCTTCAATGGATCCCGGTAATTCAGACATTGTTTTCTCGTGACATATTGTACTTCATGATAGTGGTAAAATTTCTTTGATATTACCTGTGTTTATTTGTGAAAAAAACGGAAATTTGGCGAAAATTTCACAATTTTCCAACATTGAATTTTTATACAATTAAATCACAGAGATATGTCACACAAAATACTTAATAAGTAACATTTACCACATATCTACTTTACATCAGCACAATTTTGGAACCAAAATTTTTTTTGTTAGGGAGTTATAAGGGTTAAACGTTGACCAGCAATTTCTCATTTTTACAACACCATTTTTTTTTTTAGGGACCACATCTCATTTGAAGTCATTTTGAGGGGTCTATATGACAGAAAATACCCAAGTGTGACACCATTCTAAAAACTGCACCCCTCATGGTGCTCAAAACCACATTCAAGAAGTTTATTAACCTTCAGGTGTTTCACAGGAATTTTTGGAATTTTTAAATAAAAATGAACATTTAACTTTTTTACACAAAAAATTTACTTCAGCTTCAATTTGTTTTATTTTACCAAGGGTAACAGGAGAAAATGGACCCCAAAAGTTGTTGTACAATTTGTCCTGCGTACGCCGATACCCCATATGTGGGGGTAAACCACTGTTTGGGTGCAAGGGAGAGCTTGGAAGGGAAGGAGCGCCGTTTGACTTTTCAATGCAAAATTGACTGGAATTGAGATGGGACGCCATGTTGGGTTTGGAGAGCCCCTGATGTGCCTAAACATTGAAACACCCCACAAGTGACACCATTTTGGAAAGTAGACCCCCTAAGGAACTTATCTAGATGTGTGGTGAGCACTTTGACCCACCAAGTGCTTCACAGAAGTTTATAATGCAGAGCCGTAAAAATAAAAAATCATATTTTTGTTGTCCAATTTGTCCTGAGTACGCTGATACCCCATATGTGGGGGGAACCGCCATTTGGAATGCAGACTTAGATGGAATGGTCTGCAGGCGTCACATTGCGTTTGCAGAGCCCCTAATGTACCTAAACCGTAGAAACCCCCCACAAGAGACCCCATATTGGAAACAAGACACCCCAAGGAACTTATCTAGATGTGTTGTGAGAACTTTGAACCCCCAAGTGTTTCACTACAGTTTATAACGCAGAGCCGTGAAAATAAAAAATCCTTTTTTTTCCACGAAAATTATTTTTTAGCCCCCAGTTTTGTATTTTTCCAAAGATAACAATGTAAATTGAACCGCAAAAGTTGTTGTCCAATTTGTCCTGAGTACACTAATACCCAATATGTGGGGGGGAACCACCGTTTGGGCGCATGGCAGTGCTCGGAAGGGAAGGAGTGTCATTTGGAATGCAGACTTAGATAGATTGGTCTGCAGGCGTCACGTTGCATTTGCAGAGCCCCTGATGTAACTAAACAGTAGAAACCCCGCATAAGTGACCACATATTGGAAACTAGACCTCCCAAGGAACTTGTCTAGATGTGTTGTGAGAACTTTGAACCCCCAAGTGTTTCACTACAGTTTATAACGCAGAGATGTGAAAATAAAAAATCTTTTTTACACAAAAATTATTTTTTAGCCCCCAGTTTTGTATTTTCCCAAGGGTAAAAGGAGAAATTGGACCCCAAAAGTTGTTGTCCAATGTGTCCTGAGTACGCTGATACCCCATATGTTGGGCTAAACCCCTGTTTGTGCGCAGGGGAGAGCTCGGAAGGGAAGGAGCACTGTTTTACTTTTTCAATGCAGAATTGGCTGGAATTGAGATCGGACGCCATGTCGCGTTTGGAGAGCCCCTGATGTGCCTAAACAGTGTAAACCCCCCAATGATAACTGAAACCCTAATCCAAACACACCCCTAACCCTAATCTCAACCTTAACCCTAACCACTCCCCTAACCCTGACATACCCCTAACCCTAATCCCAACCCTATTCCCAACCGTAAATGTAATCCAAACCCTAACCCTAACTTTAGCCCCAACCCTAACTTTAGCCCCAACCCTAACCCTAACTGTAGCCCTAACCCTAGCCCCAACCCTAGCCCTAACCCTAACTCTAGCCCTAACCCTAGCCCTAACCCTAGCCCTAACCCTAACCCTAGCCCTAACCCTAGCCCTAACCCTAACCCTAGCCTTAACCCTAGCCCTAACCCTAGCCCTAACCCTAGCCCTAACCCTAATGGGAAAATGGAAATAAATACACTTTTTTAATTTTTTAATTTTTCGTAACTAAGGGGGTGATGAAGGGGGGTTTGATTTACTATTTATAGTATGCGTTTTTTAGCAGATTTTTATGATTGGCAGCCGTCACACACTAAAAGACGCTTTTTATTGCAAAAAATGTTTTTTGCGTGACCATATTTTGAGAGCTATAATTTTTCCAGATTTTGGTCCACAGAGTCATGTTGACATTTGTATTGGTAACATTTTTGGGCACGTGACATTTTTGATCGCTTTTTATTCCGATTTTTGTGAGGCAGAATGACCAAAAACCAGCTATTCATGAATTTCTTTTTTTGGGGGGGGGCGTTTTTACTGTTCCGCATTTGATAAAATGGATAAAGCAGTTTTATTCTTCGGGTCAGTATGATAACAGCGATAACTCATTTATATATTTTTTTATGTTTTGGCGCTTTTATACGATAAAAACTATTTTATAGAAAAAATAATTATTTTTGCATCGCTTTATTCTGAGGACTAGAACTTTTTTATTTCTCGCTGATGATGCTGTATGGTGGCTCGTTTTTTGCGGGACAAGATGACGTTTTCAGCAGTAACATGGTTATTTAGATCTGTCTTTTTGATCGCATGTTATTCCAAATTTTGTTCGGCGGTATGATAATAAAGCATTTTTTGCCTCGGGTTTTTTTTTTTTTTTTTACAGTGTTCACTGAAGGGGTTAACTAGTGAGACAGGTTTATAGGTCGGGTCGTTACGGACGCGGCGATACTAAATATGTGTACTTTTATTTATTTTTTTATTTAGCTAAAGGAATGTATTTATTGGAACAATATATATTTTTTTATTATTATTTATTTAGGAATTTTTTTTTTTTTTTTTACTCATGTAAATTTTTTTTTTTCTACATTTTTACTTTGCTCCAGGGTGGGGGGTGGCATCACAGTAAAGTGACAGATCGCTGATCTGATTTTTACATTTTTACTTTGCCCCAGGGTGGGGGTGGCATCACAGTAAAGTGACAGATCGCTGATCTGACACTTTGCTGTGCACTGTGTCAGATCAGTGAAGCCACCTCCCTGCAGGACCCGGATGCAGCCCCACAGCCATTTTGGATCCGGGGCTTGCAGGGAGGAGACGCTCGGTACCGCCGGAACACTGCAACCATGTTTGATCGCAGTGTGCCGGGGGGTTAATGTGCCGGGGGTGGTCCGTGACCGCTCCTGGCACATAGTGCCGGATGTCAGCTGCGATAGTCAGCTGACACCCGGCCGCGATCGGCCGCGCTCCCCCCGTGAGCGCGGCTGATCACGCTGGACGTAGTATTCTGTCCTTGGGAAGTAGGGCCCACCCCACATGGACGGAATAGTACGTCCAATGGCAGAAAGGGGTTAAGAAACACTAAAAGAAATCAAGAACAACAAATGTGGTAGTCAGTAATGGTTACTTTTTTAACCATGCATATGGGTAAAAATTATGGAATCACTCAATTCTGAGGAAAAAATTATGGAATCATGAAAAATAAACAACAAAACACTCCAACACATCACTAGTATTTTGTTGCACCACCTCTGGCTTTTATAACAGCTTGCAGTCTCTGAGGCATGGACTTAATGAGTGTCAACAGTACTCTTCATCAATCTGGCTCCAACTTTCTCTGATTGCTTTTGCCAGATCAGCTTTGCAGGGATGAGCCTTGTCATGGACCATTTTATTCAACTTCCACCAAAGATTTTCCATTGGATTGAGATCCGGACTATTTGCAGGCCATGACATTGACCTTATGTGTCTTTTTTCAAGGAATGCTTTCACAGTTTTTGCTTTATGGTAGGATGCATTATCATCTTGAAAAATTATTTCATCATCCCCAAACATCCTTTCAATTGATGGGATAAGAAAAGAGTCCAAAATATCAACATAAACTTGTGCATTTATTGAAGATGTAATGACAGCCATCTTCCCAGTGCCTTTACCTGACATACAGCCCATATCAATGACTGTGGAGATTTGCATGTTCTCTTCAGGCAGTCATCTTTATAAATCTCATTGGAATGGCACCAAACAAAAGTTCCAGCATCATCATCTTGCCAAATGCAGATTCGCGATTCATCACTGAATATGACTTTCATCCACAGTCCACGATTGCTTTTCCTCAGCCCATTGTAACCTTGTTTTTTTCAGTTTAGGTGTTAATGATGGCTTTCATTTAGCTTTTCTATATGTAAACCCCATTTCCTTTAGGCGGTTTCTTACAGTTCGGTCACAGACGTCGACTCCAGTTACCACCCATTCGGTCCTCATTTGTTTTGTTGTGCATTTCCTGTTTTGGAGACATATTGCTTTAAGTTTCCGGTCTTGACGCTTTGATGCCTTCCTTGGTCTACCAGTATGTTTGCCTTTAACAACCTTCCCATGTTGTTTGTATTTGGTCCAGATTTTAGACACAGCTGACTGTGAACAACCAACATCTTTTGCAACATTTCGTGATGATTTACCATCTTTTAAGAGTTTGATATTCCTCTCATTTGTTTCAATAGACATCTCTCACGTTGGAGCCATGATTCATGTCAGTCCACTTGGTGCAACAGCTCTCCAAGGTTTGATCACTCCTTTTTAGATGGAGACTAACGAGCAGATCTAATTTGATGCAAGTGTAAGTTTTGGTTATGAAAATTTACAGGGTGATTTCATAATTTTTTCCTCGGAATTGAGGGACGCCATAATTTTTCCCCTATCCTTGGTTAAAAAAAGTAGCCATTACTGACTACCACATTTTTTGTTCTTGATTTCTTTTAGTGTTTCTTAAAGCCAGAAAGTTGCCATTTGAAATAACTTTAGTTTTGTGCCATGTCTGTAATCTGCTTTTTTTCTACAAAATTAAACAACTGAATGAACATCCTCCAAGGCCAGTGATTCCATAATTTTTGCCAGGGGTTGTAATCACTTACAGGAATCCTTGTTCTTCTTTAAGCTGAAGACAGTTTTTAATTACATTGGCAGTTCTTAATGACACACCTCCCTGATGGTATTGTATGATGGATAGGTATCTACCTGCATTTCACAGCACTGAGGTCACCATTCATCCTGGCTAAATCCTTAATTCTGAAATGTAGCCCCAAACTTGCAAGGATCCTCCATTATGATTTACTGTTACCTGTAGAAACTCATTATTGTGCTGCTCTCCAGCCCTTCACAAACAAAACACCTTCTGTTACAGCCAAATATTTCACATTATGGCTCATCAGTCCAGAGCATCTGCTGCCATTTTTCTGCATATTGGTTCCTATGTTTTTGTGCGTAATTGAGTAACTTTTTCTTGTTTCCATGTCAAAGATATGACATTTTGGCCAAAATTCTTCCTTGAAGACAACTTTTGCACAGACTATTTCAAAAGCAGATGTGTATGTAACACCCCTGCTGGCATCACTGCACGGCTTCCCATCTCCCATCTTACTCACCACTCCAGGCCATGCTGTGAGTTCTGTCCCCTGCCTGCTTCATGCTGTGAACCTCATGTCCTTGCTTCCTGCATACTTCCTGGCTGTAAGTTTAGGGCGGTGGCCCCAGCACTTCCTGAGTCTTATGGATTATTATTATTATGGAGACAGTGTACACACTTGTTATCTGTCCCGAGCCTATTGCCAAGAGGTATTGGGTACTTAAGGCATCTCCACCCATAGGGAGATGCCTGAGCAACAAACTGTCTGCTTTCTGCTACTGAGTTGCCCTGTTCTGTTTCTGTCATCCTGGGGGCTGTATACACAGGCCCATATCTGTATTATTTGTGTCTCATTTCTGTCACCCTGAGGGCTATATACCCAGGCCTGAATCCTTTGTCCTGAACTTGTTCCCGTGTCTGTCACTGTCTGAACTCCGCCCTATACCTGTACCTGCTTTGTATCCTTGTTTGTTGCCTTCCCTACTCAGCTGTGTGTATCCTGGTGTCTACTCCTTCTGCTGATGGCACTGCTGGACATCTTCCGATTTTGAAGGGAAGTCAGCATGATGTGTTTTACATCTGTGCATTAAGTTTCCTTGGCTAACCACTGCATCTCAGAATCTCAACATTTGTAAATAAATTTTGTCAAAAGAGCTTGTACAGCACATCTTCATCCTCAGTGTTCTTTGAAATCTTTGCCTGGGAGAGATCTTGCTGATGCTGTGCCTTGTGTCCTGTTGCTGTGCTCAGTCTTGCCATGGTGTAGACATACACTATGTAACAGCACTTCAACTAAAAAATACATAAACTCTGATATTGCTATACATGATAAAAAAAAAAAACAGAAGGTTCTTAGTTAGCATGTTTTTTTTTTTAGCAAACAGTGCAGAAGCCATACAATCACATCAAGATATACTGTTCATATGGATGGTCCCTATCAGTTGTATCTCACCTATCTATGTGACCATCCAGACCTGATCTGGGGAAGTTAAAGGAATCCAGGCATAGCTTGTAATTAAAAGCTTTCTGGGATTGATGGCTGGATAATGGTGCTGAGCCCTGGAGTGGGTCACACCCCCAAAGTATACTACAAAAAAGATAAAATATAGGGTCTACACACTTTTAGTAGTAAATTTATATAGGGGTGCACAAATACGCTATATGGCAACTAATGAATACATAAACTCACAACCTCACCTTTATAGTAGAGGTGAAGCTGTTTCTGTTTCAGTTAGGGCTCATGCAGATATTTGTGCAAATCAGTCCAATCTCCGACCGCAATGCACGGACTGGCCGTGGTTCGAGCATCACAGCCTCATAGACATATATGACGCTGTCATGCATTGGTCAGGATCAGGAGATCAGTAGCCAGTCCTTTTATTGCAGTCTGTGCTCGGACCGATTTGCACAGATGTCTACATGAGCCCTTAATAACAGCGTTTCAACCTATATTTGGAAATGATCATCATTAGTACCTGTTTAGTATAGTTGATCATGCACCTGACTATAATCCTACAAAAACCCTGATTTGTGCATATTTACCTAGAAGAGCTGATGTTGTTTTGAAAGCAAAGGATGGTCACAATAAATATTGGCTTGATTTAGATTTCTCAATTAGCATTTTGGTAATTGATAAAAACTATTTACATTTCACTTTACTCATTATAGCAGTCATGTTTGAGGTGGACACCTTATAAAAAGGAAGGGAGTATGGGGTGCCCCTTTAAATACAATTGGGATGTGGTGGCCCTTAGTAATGGAGTTGTTCCCCATTTTGAGATGGAAAAAAAATTAGTCATACACAGATGTAAACTGAAGAACTTTACAGAGAAGGAGGAAATAATCTTGTGATTTTCTGGATTTTATTTTTGATATTCTATCTCTCAATGTAAAAATTAACCTACCCTTAAAATTATAGACTGTTCATGTTTTTGTCAGTGGGCAAACTTACAAAATCAGCAAAGGATCAAATACTTATTTCCCCCACTGTATGGCCGTAGTATTTTGGCATCAATTTAACAATTAGCTTTTACGTTATATCAACTAGATTGGTGGCAGGGGCGTACATAAAAATCATGGGTCCCCATAGCAGAAGTTCTAATTGGGTGCTCTTCAAAAAATTTTTATATTTGTTGGGGTCACAGAAGAGCATATCTCACAACTTTGCAGCCTTTACAAATTAATTTTACTCCTGATGAAGTTCTAGATTCCTCTTTCATTGCCTCCATAAAGTATGATGCCAACAAAAGTGCCACACAAACAATGTATGATACCCCGTGGTGCATTCTTCCACATTAGCCTCCACATGCGTAGTATAATGACCCTATTGTACCCCACCTCAACTTTCAAGGCAAAGTATGGTGACCCAACACAATATGATCTGCCAACTGTGACCCCCAAACAGCCCTCCATGCAGCATAATGGGCCTACATATAATATAATGGCCCCACACTTCTCTACACTGTAAAATGGCCTTCACCAGCCCTCCATACAATATAATGACCAGCACACAGCCCTCAACAAAGTATGATGAACCCCACAAAAATCTTCACACTGTATAATTGCTTGCATATGTATAATGGCCCCCACATAGCCCTCCAAATATTACAATGGCCCACATAAGGCTCTAAATGTTATAATGACCCTGCATAGCTTTCCATATAGTATAATGGGCCCTATATAGTCCTCCATATAGTATAATGCACCCCAAAATCCTCCATATAGTATAATGCCCTCCATAGAAAATAATGCTCTCCCCATGACCCTCCATAGAATATAATGCACTCCCCATGGCCCTACATATATTATAATGCTCTCCCCATAGTCCTCCATAGAATATAATGCACTCCCCATGGTCCTCCATAAAATATAATGCACTCCCCATGGCCCTCCATAGAATATAATGCACTCCCCATGGTCCTCCATATATTATAATGCTCTCCCCATGGTCCCCACCCCCCAAGGTCCTATATACTCTATTAATCAGTCACGGAATTAAAAAAAAAAAATACTCACCTCTCATCGTTCCAGCCGATGATCCGGTCTTCTGAGAATGTGGTGAGATGCGCATCGCACATCTTAGCACAACGGGTCCGCTGTAATGTTGTAATCGCACCCTCTGTGCAGAGACGTCAGACGCTGAGGAACAATGATGGAGGCGGAAGCATCATGATGATGATGGGTGAAGGGGGAGCCTGGTGTAGGCGCAGGCACCGGGGCCCCCCAGCTCACAGGCCCCTTAGCAGTCTAGTGGTCTGCTGCCATTGGAAGTATGCCACTGATTGGGGGTTTAGCTGCTGGCACTCCCACTGATACTAAAAACATACAGTAAGTGCCCGGCGATGGCAATTTTCCAGAGGTAGATTGATCAATTTTCCATTGGCTAGACTCTCCCGATTTTTCCATATTTAGTTGATTTACAAGAATTATCACTGAGAGGAACAATACTGTGTGACAAGTTCGGTTCATGTGCCCATATATGTGTTAGTAATGACAGTGTTGTCACGTGTATAAATTGTGTATAGAACAGGCAGAGGCTTCTGTCATTTTTCCTCCACTTCTAGTTGCACAGAATACTTATCACACATAAACAGTCTTTTTATAAGATCACATAAAAGGAAATATAAACACATGCACATCTTTGCTCTAAGCACCTCGCAATTCAGCTGCCACCAGTTAAGGAGCCGCACAAGATGTTATAAAAATATGTTTCCTGCGAAATCTGCAGCTAAACAGCAATTGCACTTTGGCCTTCTTTTATGTGACGATGTTATTACAATGTACAATTACAATATTTTGTGCAGTAGCAGAATTGAACGCGTCTTTTTGAGAACGCATCACTTGGTCAAAGTGATAAGATAAAACGATAAGTAATCTGCAGTTCTGTATAAAACCAGTGATGTTTTGGGTACTGAGATCTACGCCTCATTCAGATCCATGTTTCACTTCCGTATTTTATCAGTGATTTTCACAGCCATTATAGTTCATGTCCACATGTTGATGTTTTTTTTACACACCATGCGTCCATGCCAAAATCACGGAGACATGCAAATTTTTTACCAGGATCACGGATTTCACATCTATGGGTCTGTGAAAATCATAAACAGCTCACGGATGGCATTAGTGTGCCGTCCGAGTGCCCATATGTTATTCTATGGGGTTGTGCACATTTCCTCAGGCTGAATGGTCCAAGGAAAAAAAATTGCAACATGCACAAGTTGCATCCGATTATCAGATCACACTTGGACATTCGTGTCTATGGGTCCTTTGAAAAAAATCAGACTGCACTCGGATGACATTGATTTTCATGGAGTGACAGAATTGAGAAGATGGAGAATTTTTTGTTTTTTACTCTCCACAAACGATAAAATCGGATCACACTCTGATCAGTGTCATTAGCACAATAGGACTGATTGTCTCGGATGAGAGAAAAACCATGGTGTGACCCTAGTCTTTGTGTATGTACAGTAATGCATGCAATTTTGGGGATGCTATAAGGACAAAACTATTGTGAAACTCCTAATCATCTCTTAATCATTGATTTCAGGTTTATCTGTTTGTTCTGTAGTCACAGGTATATAAAATCCAGCCCCTAGCCAGGCAGTCTTCCTTTATTTATGAAATAATGGTTCATTCTGAAGATCTCATTGAAGGTATTGCAACAATTCTGTTTGTAAAATTGTTTCAATTGTAAATATTCCACGATTAACTGTGACTGGTATAATTAAAAAAGTGGCAGTGTTACTGACTAGGGTTGTCGAGTTGAGGCCAACCTCCTCCGACATTAGCATCAGTACAAAAACTGTGTGCATGCAAGCCTTACCTTACATCACTAAGCACAATGCCAATGTTTAGCAATCTGATGGACACGTTTGGCTTTGGCAAATGCCAGAACATTACCAGCTTTACTGAGTTGCACCAACTGTAAAGTTTGGTGTAGGAGGGATAAAGATATGGGGTTGTTTCTCAGGGGTTGGCCTACGCTTCTTAGTTCCAATGAAGTGAAATTTTAATGCTCTAGCAAACCAAGACATTTTAGACAATTGTAGTTTCCAACTTTGTGGAAACGGTTTGGAGAAGGCCTTTTTCTGTTCCAGCATGACTGTGCCCCATGACATAAGGCGGAGTCCATAAAGTCATGGACCTAAGATGAACTAGAAAGGGGAAGGTGCATTGCCCCTGTGTAGTGGGCACCGTAGGGGCATTATGCTATGTTGGAGGCATTGTGGCAACATCATACTGTGCTAAGGCCACTGAAGTGTCACCATGCTGTGCATTTGGGGGTACTGTAGTGGAATTCACTATGTATAAAGGCATTTTTTAGTGGGTTCAACAGCGGCAATATTATATTACTAGGTAAGTATAAAGACATGTTCCTTTCTATGTCTTTAAAATTTTGGAGGTAAGGCTTTCTATAACTATGACCCCACTTAATATGCCATTTTTTTTATATGGAGTTCCATAGTTTTTATGTACAATGGGTACAGAAAGAATTCAGACCCCTTTAAAGGGAACCTGTCACCCCATTTTTTCAGTATGAGATAAAAATACCATTAAATAGGGCCTGAGCTGTGCTGGTCAATAGTGTATTTTGTGTACCCTGATTCCCCACCTATGCTGCCGAAAAACTTTACCAAAGTCGCCGTTTTCGCCTGTCAATCAAGGTGGTCTGGTCAAATGGGCGTGGTGAAATCGCTTCTTCTCCCCCAGATCTTGCTTATCTTTCCGTTGGTGGCATAGTGGTTTGCGCATGCCCAACAGGGGAATGCACTGTGCAGCTGAAGAAAAAGAGCGCGATCTGCGCTATTCTCCGCTTTTTCGCTGGCGGCGGCCATCTTCCTGAGGCCGCGCGTGCGCAGATGGAGCGCTCTGCTGCCCGGGGCTTCAGGAAAATGGCCACGGGATGCCGTGCGTGCGATGCGAACTCGGCTTCAGGAAAATGGTCGCCGCGATCCCCATCTGCGCACGTGCGGCATCCCGTGGCCATTTTCCTGAAGCCCCGGGCAACAGAGCGCTCCATCTGCGCACGCACGGCCTCAGGAAGATGGCCGCTGCCAGCGAAAAAGCTTAAATTTTTCACTCTTTGTTTCATTGCAGCCATTTGGTAAATTCAAAAAAGTTCATTTTTTCTCATTAATGTACACTATGCACCCCATCTTGGCTGAAAAAAAAACAGAAATGTAGTAATTTTTGCAAATTTATTAAAAAAGAAAAACTGAAATATCACATGGTCATAAGTATTCAGGCCCTTTGTTCAGACACTCACATGCTGTCCATTTCCTTGTGAGCCTCCTTGAGATGGTTCTACTCCTTCATTGGAGTCCATCTGAGTTTAATTAAACTGATAGGACTTGATTTGGAAAGGCACACACCTGTCTATATAAGACCTCACAGCTCACAGTACATGTCAGAACAAATGAGAATCATGAGGTCAAAGGAACTGGCCAAAGAGCTCAGAGACAGAATTGTGGCAAGGCACAGATCTGGCCAAGGTTACAACAGAATTTCTGCAGTACCCAAGGTTCCTAAGAGCATAGTGGCCTCCATAATCCTTAAATGAAGAAGTTTGGGACCACCAGAAGTCTTCCTAGACCTGGCCGTCCAGCAAAACTGAGCAATCGAGGGAGAAGAGCTTTGGTGAGAGAGGTAAAGAAGAACTCCAAGATCACTGTGGCTGAGCTTCAGAGATGTAGTAGGGAGATGGGAGAAAGTTCCACAAAGCCAACCATCACTGCAGCCCTCCACCAGTTGGGCATGTATGGCAGAGTGGCCCGACAGAAGCCTCTCCTCAGTGCAAGACATATGAAAGCCTGCATAGAGTTCGCTAAAAAACACATGAAGGACTCCCAAACTATGAGAAATAAGTGGTCAGGTGAGACAAAGATAGACCTTTTTGGTGATAATTCTAAGCGGTATGTGTGGAGAAAACCAGGCACTGTTCATCACCTGCTCAATACAATCCCAACAGTGAAACATGGTGGTGGCAGCATCATGCTATAGGGGTGTTTTTCAGCTGCAGGGACAGGATGACTGGTTGCCATTGAAGGAAACATAAATGCGGCCAAGTACGGAGATATCCTGGATGAAAACCTCTTCCAGAGTGCTCTGGAGTCTGGACCTCAGACTTGACCGAAGGTTCACCTTCCAACAAGACAATGACCCTAAGCACACAGCTAAAATAACAAAGGAGTGGCTTCAGAACAACTCTGTGGCCATTCCTGAGTAGCTCAGTCAGAGCCCTGACCTAGACCCAATTGAGCATCTCTGGAGAGACCTGAAAATGGCTGTCTACCAACGTTCACCATCCAACCTGACGGAACTGGAGAGGATCTGCAAGGAAGAATGGAACAGGATCCCAAAATCCAGGTGTGAAAAACTTGTTGCATCATTCCCAAGAAGACTCATGGCTGTACTAGCTCAAAAGGGTGCTTCTACTCAATACTGAGCAAAGGGTTTGAATACTTATGACCATGTGATACTTCAGTTTTTCTTTTTTAATAAATTTGCAAAAATTACTACATTTCTGGGGTTTTTTCGGTCAAGATGGGGTGCAGAGTGTACATTAACCCCTTCACCCCCGGAGCTTTTTCCGTTTTTCCATTTTCGTTTTTCGCTCCCCTCCTTCCCAGAGCCATAACTTTTTTATTTTTCCGTCAATTTGGCCATGTGAGGGCTTATTTTTTGCGGGACGAGTTGTACTTTTGAACGACATCATTGGTTTTAGCATGTCGTGTACTAGAAAACGGGAAAAAAATTCCAAGTGCAGTGAAATTGCAAAAAAAGTGCAATCCCACACTTGTTTTTTGCTTGCCTATTTTGCTAGGTTCACTAAATGCTAAAACTGACCTGCCATTATGATTCTCCAGGTCACTACGAGTTTATAGACACCTAACATGACTAGGTTATTTTTCACCTAAGTGGTGAAAAAAAATTCCAAACTTTGCAAAAAACAAAACAAAACAAAATTGCGCCATTTTCCGATACTCGTAGCGTCTCCATTTTTCGTGATCTGGGGTCAGGTGAGGGCTTATTTTTTGCGTGCCGAGCTGGCGTTTTTAATGATAGCATTTTGGTGTAGATACGTTCTTTTGATCGCCCGTTATTGCATTTTAATGCAATGTCGTGGCGACCAAAAAAACGTAAATCTGGCGTTTCGAATTTTTTTCTCATTACGCCATTTAGCGATCAGGTTAATGCTTTTTTTTTATTGATAGATCGGGCGATTCTGAACGCGGCGATACCAAATATGTGTAGGTTGGGTTTTTTTTTTATTGATTTATTTTGATTGGGGCGAAAGGGGGGTGATTTAAACTTTTATATTTTTTTTATTTTTTTCACATTTTTAAAAACTTTTTTTTTTTACTTTTGCCATGCTTCAATAGCCTCCATGGGAGGCTAGAAGCAGGCACAGCCCGATCGGCTCTGCTATGCAGCAGTGATCATAAGATCGCTGCTACACAGCAGATTTGCAGGTGTGCTGTGAGCGCCGACCACAGGGGGGCGCTCACAGCCACCGGCAATCAGTAACCATAGAGGTCTCAAGGACCTCTATGGTTACCTTCCTGACACATCGCCGACCCCCGATCATGTGACGGGGGTCGGCGATGCGCTCATATCCGGCCGCACGGCCGGATGCGGTAGTTAAATGCCGCTGTCTGCGCTTGACAGCGGCATTTAACTAGTTAATAGCGGCGGGTGATCGCGATTTCACCCGCCGCTATTGCGCGCACATGTCAGCTGTAAAAAACAGCTGACATGTCGCGACTTTGATGTGCGCTCACCGCCGGAGCGCACATCAAAGCGGGGGTCCCGACATGTGACGTACTATACCGTCACATGTCGGGAAGGGGTTAATGAGAAAAAAATGAACTTTTTTTAATTTACCAAATGGCTGCAATGAAACAAAGAGTGAAAAATTTAAAGGGGTCTGAATACTTTCCGTACCCACTGTATGCCACTATGTCCAGCATCAGTGTCTGAACTCACAAATGTTATTTTGGGTGAATCTGTAAAAATTCCCACAAACTCCAAAATCTTGTAGATAGTATTCAAATCCTATATTGATGCCTAGGGTTTTATAATTGGATGTCATAAATATTTACACATGTAAATGTAATGTATACAGTATATGTCCTAATATTTTAATTCATATAACGTATTTGCAATATATTCTGTGAGTTTTCGGTGTAGCATCATATTTTAGCAACATAAGAGTCCCTTATAAAAGCACAAAACAGAGTTTATTTCAAAACAGCAATTAATCTGTTGAAAGGTAGTGAGTGAGCAGAAACCTGTCATAATGTATGACGCTCCTGAAATCGTGTGTGGCTATGATTCCCAAGCACACTGGGAATCTATCCAATGCAAGCTACAGCCTGCACGTGGATCTGTAACTTACCACCCCCTGCATGGTGCATAGAGGAGGGAGCGATGAGCAGGTACTGAAGAGGAGAATACAATTCAAGATCCTGGGAACATGTCCCATTTATGGACCTAGTGGGATCTGGGGTGAATATTACTCAAGGGATGATTAATGTGTGCCAAGCAAACAGATTTTGTGGGGTGCGCTGAGCATCTGTGTGTGGGGGATACAGTGACGCTCCTTTAATTAGCTGGCAATAAAATGTCACTAGAGAAAGGTCCTATCGCAGAAACCTGTGCGCACAAGATTTTCTATTTAAATATGTCTGTTTATAAATGTCTGAGCTCATTGGATATATATAGATATATATATATATCTGTATATACTGTATATACATATATATATATACACACACATATACAAGACAGTGCTCAGCATAAACGGAAAGTAAGATTTGAATCAATATCTCACTAAACACAAGAACTGTTTCCCAAATTCTAAGAAAACTGCATGTTTCATAGAACATATTTTTAACCCATAGCATGAAAGTAAGGTTATTAATGTACCTTTCATTTCAAAATCTTCAGTTTTACTCAATTTAATTGATGCAAAAATGAATAAACTCCACATAAAAACTACTACATATAGTATTTTATATAACCTACATGATTTTTCAGGGCAGCACCAAGTCTTCTAGGCATGGAATGAACAAGTTGGCAATATATTGCAACATCTATCTTTTTCAATTCTTCAAGAACGGCCCCTACTAAACCTGGATGGAGAGTGACGCTCAACTTGTCTCTTCAAAATTTCCCATAGGTGTTTTGAGATGGGTTCAGATCAGGAGAAATGCTAGGCCAGTGAATCACTTTCACCCTTGTTTTCTTCAGTGATGCAACAGATGTGTGTTTTGGATCATTTTCATGTTGGAAACGTGCATGTCCAATATAGAGCAGTACATCTGTGATATGAACTTTATCAAAAACACACATATGTTCCATTTCTGAAGTAGAAAAGGGTGAAAGTGATTCAGTGGCCAAGTATGTCTCCTGATCTCAATCCAACCTATGGGGAATTCAGAGGAGACAAGTTGAGCATCACTCACCATCCAGCATCCAGGCTCTAAAAGAGGTCATTCTTGAAGAATGGAAAAAGATGTTGCGATATGTCAACAACTTGTTCATTCCATGTCTGGAAGATTTAGTGCTCTCCTTAAAAATCAAGGGAGTCATACAAAATACTAGATGTATTAATTACATATGTCCCAAAGAAAAGAATATAGTGTGCTAGACACTTAAAATTCAATAAATACTCAATTGATAACAGCTAGAGAAAAAGAGATTCTAGCTTATGTAAAAGATACAATTCATTTTATCAACCTGAATGAATAAAATCAGTACAGACAACAGTTAATTAACAGGGTGGGGAAAAAGACCTAAGGGGGAGGTGCAGAGAGGCTGAATATATTTATGGACACCACAGTAGCCCCAAATGAAAGGAGCCCAGTCTAGACAAGTAAACAAGGTAGTGGTATAAAAAATAAAGACGTTTTACTGTTGCTGAGGTATAAAGTGCTCAGTGCTACTGTAAACTTTGGATTGATATATGTTGAAACAAGATTTAGCAGTCCTATATATTAACCCCTTTCTGACCTCGGACTGGCTAGTACGTCCGAGGTCAGAAGCCCCGCTTTGATGCGGGCTCCGGCAGTGAGCCCACATCAAAGCCGGGACATGTCAGCTGTTTCTAACAGCTGACATGTGCCCGTAATAGGCGCGGGCAGAAACGCGATCTGCCCGCGCCTATTAACTAGTTAAATGCCGCTGTCAAACGTAGACAGCGGCATTTAACTACCGCTTCCGGCCGGGCGGCCGGAAATGAGCGCATCGCCGACCCCGTCACATGATCGGAGGTCAGCGATGCTTCTACATTGTAACCATAGAGGTCCTTGAGACCTCTATGGTTACTGATCGCCGGTAGCTGTGAGCGCCACCCTGTGGTCGGCGCTCACAGCACACCTGCAATTCTGCCGCATAGCAGCGAACATCAGATCGCTGCTATGTAGTAGAGGCGATCGGGTTGTGCCTGCTTCTAGCCTCCCATGGAGGCTATTGAAGCATGGCAAAAGTAAAACCAAAAAGTAAAAAAAAATGTGAAAAAAAATCTACACATATTTGGTATCGCCGCTTTCAGAATCGCCCGATCTATCAATAAAAAAAAGCATTAACCTGATCGCTAAACAGCGTAGCAAGAAAAAAATTTGAAAAGCCAGAATTACGTTTTTTTGGTCGCCGCGACATTGCATTAAAATGCAATAACGAGCGATCAAAATAACGTATCTGCACCGAAATGGTATCATTAAAAACGTCAGCACGCAAAAATAAGCCCTCAACTGTCCCCAGATCATGAAAAATGGAAACACTACGGATACCGGAAAATGGCGCAAATTTTTTTTTTTTTTTTTTTTTTTTAGCAAAGTTTGGAATTTTTTTTCGCCACTTAGATAAAAAAGAACCTAGTCATGTTAGGTGTCTATGAAATCATACTGACCTGGAGAATCATAATGGCAGGTCAGTTTTGGCATTTAGTGAACCTAGCAAAAAAGCCAAACAAAAAACAAGTGTGAGATTGCACTTTCTTTGCAATTTCACCGCACTTGGAATTTTTTCCCCGTTGTCTAGTACACGACATGCTAAAACCAATGATGTCGTTCAAAAGTACAACTCATTCAGCAAAAAATAAGCCCTCACATGACCATATGGACGGAGAAATAAAAAAAGTTATGGCTCTGGGAAGGAGGGGAGCAAAAAACAAACACGGAAAAACGGAAAATCCCAAGGTCATGAAGGGGTTAAACATGGAAATGGCAAAGTGTTTAACCAAAGGCAGTGTGAATAATGAAAGGATGCACTAATGCTAATTATTTGTAATTATTTGTAAGACTGCAGAAGGTTATTTTACATGTAGCATACACACGTAGTCAAAATTGTTGGTACCCCTCGTTTAATGGCCTAAAAACCCACAATGGGTTGCCTTTTCCAGATGTCTGAAACATGCCGTCTGGAAAGGGCAACCTTCAAACACGAGACAACAAGAGCAGTTTGCTCTTGAGGAGTTGGCCAAAATACCTGTCAAGGGGGGCAGAAGTCTCATTGACAGTTACAGGAATCGTTTGATTGCAGTGATCACCTCAAAAGGTTGTGCAACAAAATATTAAGTTAAGGGTCCTATCATTTCTGTCCAGGCCTATTTCTTGAGGTTTTTTGGGGGGAATTCTGTGGAGGCATGGTTGAAAAGCAATGTCTGACTTTCATTTGTTCATTTTCATAGATCTTTTCTTTATTATTACTTTTGTAAGATTCAAGTTATTTCTGTGACCATTGTGGGTTTTTCTGTCATTAAATGAGGGGTACCAACAATTTTTACCACGTGTGTAAATACCAGTAGTAGACAAACGTTTAAAAACAACTCATAAAGGTAGGTACATCAACTGAGTAAATAGGGAAATGGAGTCCAAGAATAGATTTAGTAAAGCCGCACCTCCCCAACCCCTACGCCGTTTTGAATTACCGTATATACTCGAGTATAAGCTGACCCGAGTATAAGTCGAGGCACCTACTTTTGCCACGGAAAACTAGGTAAGCTTATTGACTCGACTATAAGCCGGGTATGCATTGTCCGTGTCCTGCTATGTGTGGCTCCCCCCGTCCTGTCCTGGTATGAGGCTCCCCAATCCTGTCCGGGTATGTGTGGCTCCTCCTGTTGTATGCATAGCTCAGCTGCCCCGGTCCCCATGACTTGGCTCCCCTGGTCCGCATTGCTCGGGTCCCCCGGTCACCCATGGCTCGGCTCCCTCTGTCCCATGGTTGTATGCATGGCTCACATCCCCTCCTCCCAACCCCCATCATACACACCATTCTTGCATCTGCATCTCCATCCCTGCATCTCTGTTCTCCCGGCTCCGGCAGCTCTTCCTGCTCAGCACAGGAAGAGCCGCTGGCGCTGGGACAACAGAGATGCAGGGACGGAGATGCAGCGATGGAGGGTGAGTATGATGTCTTCTGTTAGCTGGTGGCTGCAGCTGCAGATGTCACTGTGCCACAGCCCCCGGCTCCTGCCTCTGCTCCGTCGCTCCCCCTCCCCTGCCAGCATTCTGGACAATTGACTCGTGTATAAGCCGAGGGGGGCATTTTCAGCACAAAAAAATGTGCTGAAAATCTCAGCTTATACACCAGTGTATACGATAAGCTTCTTCTGGTGTGTGTGCCGGATTCTTAATTTTCAAAGGGGGAGGCACTTGTCTCCTTTTGTGCCTCAGCGCGCTACGTGAAAGTGTCGGTCCTGGCTCAGTTTGTGGACTTGTGCCTTGTGGGCCTTACACCCAAGCATGCCACTAGTATCAAGTGGTGTGGGCTTGCCAGAACAATATCTTCCGCAGTTCAATGAATGAGACCACCATTCAAATAAAGTCCTTACCGAATAATGCCTAGGTAAGGGTTATATACAAGGGATAGTGGGTACAAAGTCTTATGGACTTTTCCTTTACAGTAAGAAGCATTTTCCTTTCACACAGTATCCTTCCTCTGTAGTCTACTCCAGGGCTAGTGAGGCACACTGGTTCGTCCTACTTTGGCACAATCCAGCTTTAACGCTACAGTCCTGATTAGCATGTCTCTTTACTTGCGCTGTGGTTCAGAGTCCTTTTTCTTCCTCTTTTTCTTCCACTACTGGTGCCCTGGAACTCTTGCACCCAGGACCCACACTAGTCCATCGCATTCAGTCCTGCTTAGGTCCGTTACCTTCTGCATCACATGCTCTAAGGTTCGTGACTCTTCGGGATCTCACTATCCCCTGTCCTTAGTTTCCTCTCACTCCAGATCACCCCCAAGGCAGCTCTGCTCCCTTTTCACTTTCAACTCGAAATGACTAACTATAGGAAGCAGTCACTTACCCTAACACTAACCCCTCATAAACATTATCTAACGTCAATAGCTGTGCTACAGTCATCTATCTACATCCTACATTACCTATTACTTATAACACTACTACACACTATATATAACCATGATACAAGACAATTCCCATAACATGATACATAGAAATGACGAAGGACATAGCATACACACAAAAAGATTGGTGTCTCCAGGGGCAGGAAAGCGACAGTCCAGTCCTCCATCCATATATATTTTCTGGAAATTGTTCCAGAAAACAAAGTATTTCTCCCAGAAAATTATTGCAATTACACATGTTTTGTTATACACCTGTTTATTTAATTTGTGTGTACTAGAACAACACAAAAATAGAGGGGAAAAAAGGCAAATTGAACATAATTTCACACAAAAACCCCAAACTGGGCTGGACAAAATTGTTGGCACCCTTCATTATTTGCTGTATCCAATTTTGTGTTTTCCATGAAAACTCATACTTTTACTAATCAATAAGTTACCAAATGAATTTAAAATGTAGTCCAGACATTGACAAGGTTTGAAAAAAAGATTTTTATTTGAAATAATAATTTTCTCCTTCAAACTTTGCTTTCTTCAAAGAATGCTCCCTTTGCAGCAATTACAGCATTGCAGACCTTTGGCATTCTAGCAGTTAATTTGCTGAGGAAATTTCACCCCATGCTTCCAGAAGCCTCTCCCACAAGTTGGTTTGGCTTGATGGGCACTTTTTGCTTGCCATAAGGTCAAGCTGCTCCCACAACATCTCAATAGGGTTGAGATCTGGTGACTGCGCTGGCCACTCCATTACAGATAGAATACCAGCTGCCTGCTTCTTCCCTAAATAGTTCTTGCATAATTTGGAGGTGTGCTTTGGGTCATTGTCCTGTTCTAGGATAAAACTGGCTCAAATCAAGCGCTGTCTACAGGGTATGCCATAGCATTGCAAAATGGAGTGATAGCCTTCCTTATTCAAAATCCCTTTTACTTAGTACAAATCTCCCACTTTACCAGCACCATAGCAACCCCAGACCATCACATTACCTCCACCATGCTTGACAGATGGCGTCAGGCACTTTTCCAGCATCTTTTCAGTTGTTCTGCGTCTCACAAATGTTCTTCTGTGTGATCCAAACACCTCAAACTTGGATTTATCTGTCCATAACACTTTTTTCCAATCATCCTCTGTCCAATGTCGGTGTTCTTTTGCCCATATTAATCTTTTCCTTTTATTAGCCAGTCTCAGAAATGGCTTTTTCTTTGCCACTCTGCCCTGAAGGCCAGCATCCCGGAGTCACCTCTTCACTGTAGACGTTGACATTGGCGTTTTGCGTGTACTATTTAATGAAGCTGCCAGTTGAGGACCTGTGAAGCGTCGATTTCTCAAACTACCGACTCTAATGTACTTGTCTTGTTGCTCAGTTGTGCAGCGGGGCCTCCCACTTCTCTTTCTACTCTGGTTAGAGCCTGTTTGTGCTCTCCTCTGGAGGGAGTAGTACACATCGTTGTAGGAAATCTTCAGTTTCTTGGCAATTTCTCTCATGGAATAGCCTTCATTTCTAAAAAAACAAGAATAGACTGTCGAGTTTCACATGAAAGTTCTTTTTTTCTGGCCATTTTGAGAGTTTAATGGAACCAACAAATGTAATGTTCCAAATTCTCAACTAGCTCAAAGGAAGGTCAGGTTTATAGGTTCTCTAATCAGCCAAACTGTTTTCAGCTGTGCTAACACACTTGCACAAGGGTTTTCAAGGGTATTCTAACCATCCATTAGCCTTCTTACACAGTTAGCAAACACAAAGTACCATAAGAACACTGGAGTGATGGTTATTGGAAATGGGCCTCTATACACCTATGGAGATATTGCATTGCAAACCAGACGTTTTCAGCTAGAATAGTCATTTACTACGTTAACAATGTATACAGTGTATTTCTGAATCATTTAATGTTAGCTTCATTGGAAAAAACTGCTTTTCTTTCAAAAATAAGAAAAATTCTAAGTGACCCTAAACTTTTGAATGGTAGTGTGTATATATATATATATATATATATATATATATATATATATATATATATACTATACACATACATACATATACATTCTTCTACATTGCAACAATGGAAGGAAAAGCTGTGGAAATATTAAAATAACAGGCTCGATAGACATGTTAACGATATGCAAGTGATGGATAAATGGAAACCACATTTTTAGTACATCTTCATTTATTCGGTATTAAGTATGAGCATCAAGTGCAGAAGTGCATGCACTTATACGCTGAATGCACCTGGGCATATAAATCATCACACTCCACTGATGGAAGCACCATTTGCAGTTGCCAATCAATGATATTCCAGATATGTTCTATGGGAAACAAGTCCGGAGACACATAGTAATATATTTAGGTCACGCAGGATACCCACAATAGCAAGGGCAACATGCAATCTGGCGTTGTTTTGTTAAAAAAAGGGTTCCTGATACACTTTGGAGAATTGGCTGGTTCCAGAACTAATTAATTGTCAGCAATTTTTTGATAAACTGTCCAAAAAAGATAAAAATGCAAGTTTCTAACCTTGAATAAGAACACAAACAAAATAAGAACCCATTTCAAAAAAACTGTTTTAGACCTCAAAAATGTTTTCGACTTGCTAAGTTCATACCAGCACTATACATCATCACGATAATATCCCCTAGCAGCAGGATGGAGGGAGGTCTTCTACACCAACAGCTTGAAGGTAATGGCTGCAAATCCCTTATCTTCAAAACCTCCATGTCCTTATTTCCCTTCCCTTGACTTCTAAAGTCCTTTCCAACACAGTTTGGGGCAATATATCATGCACATACCTAGTACTTGATAACTGTTGGATTATTGACCATGATATACTTAGCATGTAAGCCTAAACTATATATTCTAATCAATATGGACAAATGTCCAGTAAGTAGTAAATAAGAATATAATAGCAAACAATAACTTTTTCTTAATAGTTTGGAAAGAATGATGGCCATCATGATCTTTAACCAAATTTGAAACTGATTGTACCTACAGAAAATGACCTATTGTTTAAATCATACATTTTTAATATTATAGAGCACTTGTCCCTTGCCGTGAACATGTCACTTTATTACCAGAAGTAAATGCTGTTGATCTTCTGAGTATGGCATCATTATTCTTTTGTTTTTGTGCCCCTGCGTTCCTGACATATGGGCTGTGTTCCATGTATATAAATCTAGTTACCAAGTGGGTGTGGTCCTCAAATCTTCTCTATGAATGTCTCCTTAATGACTACACCCAGTTGGCTAAGAAGACTAGATTTATAAGAGGAAGAGACAGCCATATCTCAGGAATGGAGAGGCGCAGGGACAAAACAAAAACAGTGCTTGGTTCATGTTAACAGCAGCATTTATTTTTATTACTTAAATACATTCTAGATCCCCTATCAATATGTCTTTGGAGTGAGGGTGGAAATTGAAGTTCCCGGAGGCAACCCTCACAAACACGGGGAGAACATACAAACTCCTTGCAGATGTCCTCCTTTGTGGAATTTGAATTTGCCATGCTCAATGGTATACACATTTGAGATGTTTTTTTTTTTTAATATTCCATGTCAGTATCTGTATCAAGTATATCCTAAAATCTTGTAGTCTTCAGACTGACCAGTGACGCTCATCGTAGGTTGGCCCTTCCCATTATATAGATATTTCTCAGTGTCATTCCAGCATCACTATTACATAGTAATATACAGTGGGTACGGAAAGTATTCAGACTCCTTTACATTTTTCACTCTTTGTTTCATTGCAGCCATTTGGTAAATTCAAAAAAGTTCATTTTTTCTCATTAATGTACACTCTGCACCCCATATTGAGTGAAAAAAACAGAAATGTAGTAATTTTTGCAAATTTATTTTAAAAAAATCCGTACCCACTAATAGGTTGAAAAAAGTCGTCTATAACCATCAAGTTTCAACAATTCTCAATCAGTTATACATTCACTATCACTACTCCCTAGTTATAACCCACAATGCCATTTTTGTGAGAAAAACATCCAACTCTTATTGAAAATCTGCTATAGTGTCTGCCATTACTACCTCTTGTGATCGGCATTCCACAGTCTGACTACTCTAACTGAAAAGAACCCTTTCCTGCCAGAATCACCTTTCTTCCAGCTGTAATGAATGTCCCCTGGCCCTAAGTATGGCCTTTGGAGGGAATAAGTCATGTGCCAGTCCTCTGTACTGACCACATATATTTATACATGTAAATGAGAGCCCCTCTGAGATGTCTTTTTGCTAAGCCAAACAAGCCCAACATTTCTAATCTCTCTTCATATGAGAGGCTTTCCATCCCTTGTAATAATCTAGTTACCACCTTTCAATTATCTAACTTCTGAATATCCTTTTTAAAATGTGGGGACCAATACTGGATCCCATATTCTAGATGCGTCCTAACAAGTGATTTATAGAGGGGTAACAATACATTAGAATCGCTGGATTTTATCTCTGTTTATATTATCCCTAAAATCTTGTTTTATTTTGCAACTGCTGCTTGACATTGAGTGCTGCTGCTTAATTTATTTGTAACCAGAATACCTAAGTAGTTCTTCTATTTTGAAGTAATCACAGGCAGGATTACAATAAAAGTTATCAACTCAATTATAAAACTGAAGGCATGTAGGTAACACATGATCTCACATAGAACCACCTTCGTTGGAGCTGGCTTGACAGCAGTAACCAAAAAAATAAAACACCTATTCTGTCTAAAGATACTACAATGTACATGTTATACTCATGAATAATCACCTCAAACTGCCACCACTCAGGTTTTGGTAACTGCTTCGCCGCCGATGGTAGATAAACGTTGGCACTTGCTGGGCTTTTTGCAGCTCCGATATTTGCCTATGGTCACCGGTTTTGCACTGATCGAGACCTCATGTAAACAAGGGGAATTCAATGCAGGTTGCTGGCTGTGACCCCTCACCTCATCGAGACCTGTTTGGTTCAGGTCCTAATGATATCACTGTCATGCCAGCCAATGAGAGCAATCACTGGGAAAGTTTAGTGCATATGAGAAATGAAGATGACGGCAGCACTCACCATTCTTCTGTTAAGGTCACTTTATTATTCCATACTCTTCACGGCACAAGGGTGTATTTACAGGTTAGTGTGGCAGCTGAACGACGGCCGTTTCGCACCTGTCAGGTGCTTCAACGGGTTCATCAGGTGGGCGGACGTGACGCCTTAAGAAGAGCACACATGCCGTGTACCTCCCTACAGCCTCCAATCCGCCCCCTAATGCAGTACAAAAACACATTAAAAACCATTAAAAAACAACATTAAAAACAACAATATTCACATTAAGGCACGAACGTGCATGCTTATAATCAGATTTATATCTTCTAATCCCTGGAAAATCTAACCGTTGGAATCAAGGTAAGCTACGTTGCCGTCATAGACTCCTCCCACATGGACCTACTCACGGCTCTAGTTAACAAAACCCCGTATACTACTGAGGGACTTAGATGCGATACGCATGACTACTACTGGTGAGCTTCAACTGACTTTGTAATCACTATTTCATTAGGGCCAAATTCGCCCACCTTACCGCAAGTAGTTAATAGGACAAAAAACCACTTAGCTAAACCTATATATACTTTATAAAAATATAGACATATCTATTTTTTCGTTTAATCCTGCGGGACCCATAGCTCCTGCTCGCATGATCCAAGTGGCCTCACATTTGAGTAAAGCGTTATGCTGGTCACCTCATCTTCTAGGTACTTTTACCTGTTCTATCCCGGCAAATGTCATAATAACAGCTGGATTTCCATTATGTGTTGTTTGTATATGATTAATGAGTCGTGGTACTCCTTTCCCTGTGATCACTGATCTACAATGTTCTCTGAAACGCACATTTAAACACCTAATAGTTTTACCTATATAATATCTCCCACATGGGCACCACACTACATATACAACATATTTAGTGCGGCAGGTGATAAGTTGCCTGACCTTATGTTCGATAGGCCCAATATGTAAAATCCTATCCGTGATGTGTTTCTCGCATTGCGAGCAATGTCCACATCGATGGTTGCCTAGTGGGCCACCCCGTTCCAGCCAATTGGTGGTACTATCATTGGTGATTCGATTTTGTACGATCAGATCTCTTATCCGTGTGCTTCTTCTATTGGAGATAAGGGGGCCCCTAGCCACTACTTCAGCCAACTCTCTGTCCCTATCCAATAGGTGCCAATTATTTCTAATTGCTGCCCTGATCTGGTGGTCCATTGGCCCATACTTAAAGCAGAATGTAAATCGTTTATCTTTGGGATTATCTCTATTTGTCACTCTGCTATTTTGGCTACTTATTTTTCTCCAGGCCCTCTGCCATACATAATCAGGGTACCCTCTGTATTTCAACCTTTGTTCCAGGTCACTCGATTGTCTGACAAATCCCTCTTTCATATTATTGGCTCTTTTAGTTCTAACTAATTGTCCGTATGGCAATGCATGTTTGGTGTGACCGGGATGGTAACTGTCAAAATGCATTAGTGCATTGGTGGCTACTGACTTCCGATAGAGTGAAGTCCCAATTTCTCCATTTATTATGTCGATGGCTACATCCAGGAAGTCTAAATGCAGTCCTCCAAATGTTGAGGTAAAAGCCATCCCCATAGTATTGTCATTCAGGAAGGTAACAAACTCGTCAAAAATTTCCTCTGACTAGTGTTGAGCATTCCGATACCGCAAGTATCGGGTATCGGCCGATACTTAGCGGTATCGGAATTCCGATACCGAGATCCGATACTTTTGTTGTATCGGAAATCGGTATCGGGATCGATATAATGTGTAAAATAAAGAATTAAAATGAAAAATATTGATATACTCACCTCTCCGACGCAGCCTGCACTTTACCGAGGGAACCGGCAGCCTTCTTTGCTTAAAATGCGCGCGTTTACTGCCTTCCGTGACGTCACGGCTTCTGATTGGTCGCGTGCCGCCCATGTGACCGCAACGCGACCAATCACACAAGCCGTGACATAATTTTCAGGTCCTGAATGCCTAATTCTAGGCATTCAGGACCTGAAAATTACGTCAGGGCTTCTGATTGGTCGCGTGCCGCCCATGTGACCGCGACGCGACCAATCACACAAGCCGTGACGTAATTTTCAGGTCCTGAATGCCTATTTCTAGGCATTCAGGACCTGAAAATTACGTCACGGCTTGTGTGATTGGTCGCGTCGCGGTCACATGGGCGGCACGCGACCAATCAGAAGCCGTGACGTCACGGAAGGCAGTAAACGCGCGCATTTTAAGCAAAGAAGGCTGCCGGTTCCCTCGGTAAGGTGCAGGCTGCGTCCGAGGGTGAGTATATCAATATTTTTTATTTTAATTCTTTATTTTACACATTAATATGGATCCCAGGGCCTGAAGGAGAGTTTCCTCTCCTTCAGACCCTGGGAACCATCAGGGATACCGTCCGATACTTGAGTCCCATTGACTTGTATTGGTATCGGGTATCGGTATCGGATTAGATCTGATACTTTGCCGGTATCGGCCGATACTTTCCGATACCGATACTTTCAAGTATCGGACGGTATCGCTCAACACTACCTCTGACCCATCCCAAATAAAAAACATTTCGTCGACATAGCGTAAGTATAGCTTAATATGTTTAAGAAATGTATTCTTTGTTGAATATAAGTAGAGCTCCTCAAAATGGCCCAAAAACAAATTTGCAAACGTGCATGCTGCCGGAGTCCCCATGGCAGTGCCAACCGCCAACTGTTGTAGTTAAAAACTTTCCTGGGTGATTTGCTTAATAAAAAACACTGTTTCTCCTCTGATCTTCTGTCAGTGAGTGATCAGATGAGAAACAGTGTGACAAGTGCTGCTGACAAGAGCTGTGTCATTGAGCAATCTTGTCAGACTTTAAAAAAAAAATGACAAAACAATAGTTCCCCCTTTGCCAGTTAATACCATCACCTTGTTAAGATATAGTTTTAGACAGGGTAGGTGTTTAGCATAGTATAAATTGATTAGATAAATTGGATTATTCATAATTAATTAACATATTTATATTCTTAAAATTGAAATATCGTTACGGGTTATGCTTAAAGTTAGGGTTAGGCTTAAAGCTAGGGTTAGAGTCAGGCTTAGGTTTTAGGTTAGGCTTAGGGTTAAGCTTAGGCTTACAGTTAGGGTTAGGGATAGGCTTAAAGTTAGGGTTAAGGTTAGGGTCAGGCTTGATCGCAATTATTTTACCAATCATTTATTAGTTCTATCAAGTATTTGACCAATTACTTACGCTAATTAATTTGTTCATTTTTGTAATAATATACACATACAAATACTATATACAACAGTATACAACGGCCTCTAAAAGTTTGGGCACCCCTGGTCAAAATTTCTTTTATTGTGAACTGTTAAGCAGCTGATAATAAGATGTTCTCTAAAAGGCTTAAATTTAAAGATCACACATTTCCTTTGTATTTTAGGCAAAAAATATATTTATCTTCACTAGAGATGAGCGAACTTTTTAGGAAAACATTCGTGAATCTCAAATTCGGCATGAACACAGCACATTCGGATTCGTGTTCGGTTTCCAAAACATTTTTCCTCAAAGTCGGCAAAATTCGGTCAAAGATTGGTAAATGATCGCGTTTCCACTAACGCTTTTATTTTGACTTTGTATAAGATATTGGTGCTGTATGATGAGTGGGGGAACGTGTATTATGAGGGGAGGGGATGTGTCTAGGTCATAGGAGAGTGTAATTTTTTTCTCTTTTTCCTATTTTTTTCTTTAATAATTTAATGTGTGTACATTTCGTCAGCCAATCAGAAACCTCATGACACAAGGGCTTCTGTGATTGGCTGCTGTAGTCACATGTCCCTCTCCATATAAAAGGCAGGCATCTTATTTTGCTGGCACCATGTTGTTAGTGTAATAGCGCATAGAGGCTGCTCCTACGACTGCTATAAGTGAACTTGTCATTTAGTTAGTAGGAGCCTGTCCTGGGTGACATTGATCTTCCAGCAACTAACTAGATTGTGCTAATAGTGTTGTGCAGGGAGGGGTCCACATTTCCTACTCAAAATCATTTGGGCTTAAACTGTGTTGCAGTCAGGAATCAGGAGGCCCCATTTGCTAATTATTAGGGCCTCCTTGATGAACCTCAATATTAGGCCTATTTGCTAATCCAAATCTCTTGGGTTAAAACTGTGTTGCAGTTAGGAGGCCCCATTTGATAATATAAATCATTTGGGCTAAAATTGTGTTGCAGTCAGGAATCAGGAGGCCCCATTTGCTAATCAAAATTTTTAGGCCTAATATTGGGGCTCAGCCTGGAGACCTCATTTGCTAATCCAAATCATTTGGGCTAAAACTGTGTTGCAGTCAGGAGGTCCTATTTGCTAATCCAAATCAATAGCAAATAGGGCCTCCTGGCTGAATCCCAATATTAGGCCTAATATTGGGGTTCAGCCAGGAGGCCCCATTTGCTATTTCAAATCGTTTGGGCTAAAACTGTGCTGCAGTCAGGAGTCAGGAGGCCCCATTTGCTAATCAAAATCGTTAGGCCTAATACTGGCGTTCAGCCAGGAGGTCCCATTTGCTAATCCAAATCATTTGGGCTAATAGTGTTGTGCAGGTTGGAGTTGACATTTCCTAGTCAAAATCATTTGGGCTAATACTGTGTTGCAGTCACGACTCAGGAGAACCATTTTCAAATCAAAATCGTTAGGTCTAATAGTGTTATTCAGGCACACAATCTAAGAAAAGAAATACTGGTTGTTCATTCAGTGACAGGTGACTGACAGGTCTGGGACTAAGGTTGTGAAACAGCTGGTTAAAAAAGAGGGGAAGGGTACATGCAACATGAGTGGGAAAAAGTGTGGTTGTGGTGGAAGGGGGAATAGACTTGGTGTTCGACATGTACAGCACATGGGTTAGGAATTAATGTTAATGAAAGGTCAACTGAACAAACACCATCCAAAGACAACTGACAACATGTGTTAATGGACAGGCTACGTAACTCCCTTTCTTTGGCAGCCACACAGCTGTACACAAGTGCTGCATCAAGTGGCCCGTCCTCCTCTTCCTCCACCTTAACATCAAACACAGTACTGTCCTCAGAGGTGCCACCCTAAAATCACCCTTGTTTTCCCTCACATTGCTAATTTCCCAATGCCAAACCGACTGTGGAAAACCACAGATGAGCCAGTCTACAGAGTTTTTCACACATTCTGTTCCATGTGCATCAGAGGCCTGCTCCAAAGACTCACAGAATCCAGAGGAGGAAAGCTTCTGCACCGATGGCCAAAATTTTTTCATGTTGGATCTGGGGCCGGATGAAATAGGGTTAAAACAGAATCTAGACCAGTGTTTCCCAACTCCGGTCCTCAAGAGCCACCAACAGGTCATGTTTTCAGGATTTCCTTAGTATTGCACAGGTGATTGAATGCTTGCCTGTCCAGGTGATGCAATTATCACCTGTGCAATACTAAGGAAATCCAGAAAACAAGACCTGTTGGTGGCTCTTTAGGACCAGAGTTGGGGAACACTGATCTAGACCCTCATCACCAGATGTTAACCCTTGGGGGTGAAGATGATACTGCTGAGACTCAGACACCAGAGGCACACACTTACTGTGCTCTGCTGTGAGGAAAGGAAGAGGAGAAGGGTGATTCTCTGGGAAAGGAGTGGAAGAACAGAGAGGATGACTATGAGTTTATAGATCTCACTTCGTGTGAACCCAGATGCATGCAGGTTTGTAGCTCAGCAGAGGATATGGAGGAGGAAAATGAGGAGGTTACATTGCAGCTTGCCACACAAACATGGAGTGATGCAACTACAAAAAGCACTGCATCCTCAGCCACAACTGTCCCTGTGGCCAGCAAAGGTCATGATTCTGCAGTTTGCAGGGCAGCAAGGGTTGCCTAGCCTGGGCCTTTTTTGAGACCTCAAAGGATGACCCAAATCATTTGCCAGCTTTGCAAAAAACGACTCAGTAGAGGCAAAATTTGCAGTAATTTGACTACTACATGCATGAATCAGCACATGCACAATCAACATACCTCAGGCTGGAGTCACACTAAACGTATGAAAATCGGTCTGAGTCTCCCTGCCGAGAGTCGCATGAGTGTAATGTGAGTGTCATGCGAGTACAATCCGATTTTTCACACCTACCATCTGATTTACATCCGAATGCAGTGCAATTGCTATCCAATTGCATGGCGATTTTAACATGACCTTTTACATACAGCAATTTTATATGTCATTTACACAACGTTTTCAAAGGAAATATTTGTCAAAACAAACACACCCATGTATTTATAAATAATAGATAGAGAGATTGATAGATAGATAGATAGATAGATAGATAGATAGATAGATAAATAGATAGATAGATAGAATAAAACCCAGCAATTCATGATACCGTCCACAATTTAGGCGCGAGGCCCAGAGTGTAAAAAGATGCAATATCCAAGAGTGATTTAGATCAACACAATCCTTCTAAAACCCAAACCTGTTACAAAAAAAATTATGGCCAGTCAGCAATGATTGAGAAATGACAATTTGTATAAATAAAGCAGCAGATTCTGTTTAATTTCTCTGAACAAGTATACTACATTTTACCAAACACGAAGGGCTTATTTCTAATGCCTTAGCTGAGAGCGCTGACGTTCACTCTTCCATAACTATCTCTCAGCCTCTCCTCTAGAATCAGTGACCTAGTTTTGTGCTTGGAAGGTGCAGGGACCTGGATTCTGAGTTCACCTGGCACATCTGCTTAGTGCGTGTTCTTGAAGCTGTGCAGGGAGCTACTGGATGAGAGCTTCACACATTATCGCTCTCACTAACCCTGCCCCTGCACAATAGCACCACTATTTCACAGAGCATTTCCCACAGCCTAATCGACACAATGAAGGATGGGAAATGGTTAAGCGATCGTAGGTCACAAAACACAATTTGTAGGAGAGGAAAAGTGCTCAGTCAGTGCATATCAGAAGAAGATAATTTTATGTATGGTCTAGATGTCAGAGTAAAAATGGTCTAAACCTGCGGGCTATGATAATACACTGCTCAAAAAAATAAAGGGAACACTTAAACAACAGAATATAACTCCAAGTAAATCAAACTTCTGTGAAATCAAACTCTCCACTTAGGAAGCAACACTGATGGACAATCAATTTCACATGCTGTTGTGCAAATGGAATAGACAACAGATGGAAATTATTGGCAATTATCAAGACACACTCAATAAAGGAGTGGTTCTGCAGGTGGGGACCACAGACCCCGTCTCAGTACCAATACTTTGTGGCTGATGTTTTGGTCACTTTTGAATGTTGGTTTTGCTTTCACACTCATGGTAGCATGAGACGGACTCTACAACCCACACAAATGGCTCAATGCGAGCTGTGGCAAGAAGGTTTGCTGTGTCTGTCAGTGTAGTGTCCAGAGGCTGGAGGCGCTACCAATAGATAGGAGAGTACCCCAGGAGATGTGGAGGGGGCTGTAGGAGGGAACAACCCAGCAGGAGGACCGCTACCTCAGCCTTTGTGCAAGGATGAACAGGAGGAGCACTGCCAGAGCCCTGCTAAATGACCTCCAGCAGGCCACAAATGTGCATGTGTCTGCACAAACGGTTAGAAACTGACTCCATGACGATTGTACGAGTGCCCGACGTCCACAGATGGGGGTTGTGCTCACAGTCCAACACCGTGCAGGATGCTTGGCATTTGCCACAGAACACCAGGATTGGCAAATTCACCACTGGCGCCCTGTGCTCTTCACAGATGAAAGCAGGTTCACACTGAGCACATGTGACAGATGTGACAGAGTCTGGAGATGCCGTGGAGAGCGATCTGCTGCCTGTAACATCCTTCAGCATGACCGGTTTGGCAGTGGGTCAGTAATGGTGTGGGGTGGCGTTACTTTGGAGGGCCGCACAGCCCTCCATGTGCTCGCCAGAGGTATCCTGACTGCCATTAGGTATTGAGATGAGATCCTCAGACCCCTTGTGAGACCATATGCTGGTCCGGTTGGGCCTGGGTTCCTCCTAATGCAGGACAATGCCAGACCTCATGTGGCTGGAGTGTGTCAGCAGTTCCTGCAAGATGAAGACATTGAAGCTATGGACTCACCCGCCCGTTCCCCAGACCTGAATCTATCACATTGCACCACAGACTGTCCAGGAGTTGGTGGATGTTTTAGTCCAGATCTGGGAGGAGATCCCTCAGGAGACCATCTGCCTTCTCATCAGGCGCATGCCCAGGCGTTGTACAGTAGGGAGGTCATATAGGCACGTGGAGGCAACACACAATACTGAGCATCTTTTCCTTGTCATGAGGCATTTCCACTGAAGATGGATTAGCCTGTAATTTGATTTTCCATTTTGATTTTGAGCACCATTTCAAATCCAGACCTCCATGGGATATTCATTTTGATTTGCATTGATAATTGTTATGTTTTATTGTTCTGAACACATTCCACTATGCAATGAATAAAAATTTGCAACTGGAATATTTAATTCAGAGATATCTATTATGTGGCATTTTAGTGTTCCCATTATTTTTTGAGCAGTGTATATATACATATATAGTACTGTGCAAAAGTTTGAGACAAGGTGTCAAAAAATGGGACAAAGTAGGACTGCTATAAAAAAAATTGAAGTGTTAATTTTTTTTGTTTGTTTGTTTGTTTGTTTTATTAACTTTACGTATGCAAAGTGAGTGAATCAAAAATAATTCTAATTCAATATTTGATGTGACCACCTTTTTCCTTCAAAATGCCATCAAAGCATTATTTTTCATAGGTACTTGTACACAACTTTTGAAGCTACTCAGCAGGGAGGCTATACCAAACATCTTGGAGAAATAACCACAGATCGTTTGTAGATGTAGACTTGTGCAAATCTTTCTGTCTTTTGATGTAATCCCACACAGACTTGGTGATGTTGTGGTCAGGGCTCTATAGGGGTCATTTCATCACTTCCAGGACCTCTTTTTCTTTTTTATGCTAAAGATAATGTCAATATGCACTGACTGTATGTTTTGGAGCCAATCAGACGCCTCCCTGATGTGGTATGAGTGTCATCCGATTTTCTCGTACATGGAGAAATTAAAATTAAAAATACAATTTTTGTACTGTGAAAATCGTACTGCATTCGGATGTCACCTGAGTGTGTTCCGAGTTTTTCACTCATTGACTTGCATTGCCGATCTTGCTCCATCACTCAGATCAAAATTGGACAGATCTCCGATATTTGCAGCAGACCACTCTGTCAGACATGTGAATTCTCCCATAGATTATCATGGATATGAGTGCTATCCGTGAAAATCATGTATAGCACTCGTACACAAAAATCGTACATCTGAATGAGGCCCTAAGGGCAGTGCCGTTCTTCAACAGGAAATGTTTCTTTCTCATGCTGAAAAAAGTACTGAGCAAAGGTTTAACCCCTTAACGACAGGAGGTATTTTCGTTTTTGCGTTTTCGTTTTTTGCTCCCCTTCTTCCCAGAGCCATAACTTTTTTATTTTTCTGTCAAAATGGCCATGTGAGTGCTTGTTTCTGTAGGACATCTTTTACTTTTGAACGACACCATTGGTTTTAACATATCGTGTACTGGAAAACGGGAAAAAAAAATTCCAAGTTTTGCAAAAAAAAAAAAGTGCAATCCCACACTTGATTTTTTACCATGTTCACTAAATGCTAAAACTGACCTGCCATTATGATTATCCAGGTCATTACGAGTTTACAGACACCCAACATGTTTAGGTTCTTTTTTATTTAAGTGGTGAAAAAAACCCTCAAACTTTGGAGAAAAAAAATAATTACGAAAATTGCTCCATTTTCCAAGACCTGTAGTGTCTCCATTGTTCGTGGTTTCGGGCTGGGTGAGGGCTTTTTTTTATGAACCAATGACATATTGTCCAACGTTCCTCCTTCAAGAATATGTGTATTGTTCATGTGTAATGTGAGCTGTGAAATTTTTTATGATGTTGATTGTGTCTTGCCCAGCAACAGGTAGTTGACAGGGGCAGTATGAGTTAATAGTTGGAACTAGCCCATAGTGGCAGGGGATAAGCTGACGGGACAGAGGTAGCTTCCTGTGAGGAGTAAGAAAGGGCCCAGTGTGCATAGAAAAAAGACCTAAGGTCTAATGTGAGCAGTGCTGCATGCCGTAAGTGTCCTTAACAAGAAAGGAAACATAGACAGAGGATAGCGAGATCCTAGCGGAGAGAACAAGAGAGAAGTGACCAAAAGTACAGAGTGATCGATCACGGAAGGGTCCTGAGTTAGGTTCCTGTGCCACGTTACAAATATAACAAAGTGCAATGACCACATGTCAAATAGGTCAGGACATACTCTTATTCAAGCCTAGTTGATATATTCCCATTCCTTGCACTGAATGGCTGTAAAAAGCAGGAAGAATTGTGTTAGATCCGGGTAAAAGATGTTGTCCGGTGATTACATTTTAATGTACTTTATTAGATCAGGTAAAACATACCAAGTTTGCACTTAAAATCCTTTGCAAAACCGTTAAAATGTTGCTACTACATACAATCAATGACGATTTCATGTGGACTTTCTTGAAGGAACTTAAAAGAATACCCAGGGCACTATAAAAAGTAATTGATCCCTTATAGAGTGTACAAGAGGCCAATTAAAAGCGTTCAGCAAATAACACTGGGTTGAGGGTCAAGTTTTAGTATTATAGATTTCCAGTGACCACCATTCTTCTTTACTGGTATAGGGAGTGGGGGTAAGCAGGTGACAGACACCTATGAGTTGTCCTCTTGGTTAATAGGAGTGATAAAAGAATAAAGTGGATTGATGAGATAAGCACTTTGTCTGCCTCTCTCTGCTTTCTTCTCACTCCTCTCATTAGTGAGGGACCGGCTGCTAATAAAAAATGTACGGATTTGAGAGGCTCTTTACTCTTTGCAATCTAAGGGTACCGTCACACCGTGCAATTTTCGTCGCTACGACGGCACGATCCGTGACGTCGCAGCGTCGTATGAGTATCGCTCCAGCGTCGTAGACTGCGGTCACACTTTGCAATCACGGCGCTGGAGCGATGCCGAGGTTCGCTGATAACCAGGGTAAACATCGGGTTACTAAGCGCAGGGCCGCGCTTAGTAACCCGATGTTTACCGTGGTTACCAGCGTAAAAGTAAAAAAAAACAAACCGTACATACTCACCATCTGATGTCCGTCAGGTCCCTTGCAGTCTGCTTCCCGCTCTGACTGAGTGCAGCCGTACAGTGAGAGCAGAGCGCAGCGGTGACGTCACCGCTGTGATCTGCTCTCACTTTCCGGCCGGCGCTCACAGTCAGAGCGGGAAGCAGACTGCAAGGGACCTGACGGACATCAGATGGTGAGTATGTACGGTTTGTTTTTTTTTACTTTTACGCTGGTAACCAGGGTAAACATCGGGTTACTAAGCGCGGCCCTGCGCTTAGTAACCCGATGTTTACCCTGGTTACCAGCGAACGCATCGCTGGATCGCTGTCACACACAACGATCCAGCGATGACAGCGGGAGATCCAGCGACGAAAGAAAGTTTCAAACGATCTGCTACGACGTACGATTCTCAGCAGGGTCCCTGATCGCTGCTGCGTGTCAGACACTGCGATATCGTAACGATATCGCTAGAACGTCACGAATCGTACCGTCGTAGCGATGGAAATTGCACTGTGTGACAGTACCCTAAGTAAAATGAGAGGAGTCAAAAAAAGTTTCACATTCTTACTTTGCACAGTGGATTATCCGCATGTGATTACAAAATTGATTTCTCTTTATAAATAATGCTGTATGAACTATTTACTCAATAACCCAATATACTAAGGCGTAAGAATTACAGAAGTGTACTATATTTTTAGCTTGCAATATTACCAAAAATAAATACACCTATGATATTGAAAATACAATATATGTAACACCAAGAAAAAATAAATAAACTAAAGCCCAAGATAAAATACAGAGAATACTTTATTCAATAATATAATAAAAAACATGTTTAGATAATAAGCCAGTGAGCACCACAAGAGAACAGAAGGTGGGACACCTGGACTGGACAAAAATACATAGTGTATATATATGACCCACACAGTAACAAAAAAGATTATGATAATAGACACTCAAAATAAAAATATAAGTAGAGGCAAAAATACCCAATGAGGATGAATGGACACAGGTTTTCCTCAAGATTTGTATATCAAAGATACTATATATCATAACAGCCCGAATGTCCAAAACAATAGTGAACAAAGCCCCATACTTAGGGCTTAGGGTCATATATCTTACCTAATGTGGTGATAACAATCAGGGCACCCACCACACCCGACGTGCGTTTCGCATTGAAATTCTTTGTCATGGGGTGGTGGAATGCTGGTTAGAGTGAGTATTTAAACTATAATAGACCATTCAAAGTGCTGGAAAATAAATGAAAGAAAAATAGCCTGCAGCTGTGAATAGATAACATGTGTGGCGCGTCACTGTGGCATCAAAAAATGCGTAGTATCGGAACTCCGCGAAGCCACTCAAGCTCCATGAAAAGCCCCGGGAAAGAAAGCCACAGAGCAAGCAAGAACGGCAACACCAAGGTAAGTATGAATAATATATAGAATAACAACCTGCAGAAAAATCCAGCAATAAAAAACAGGTGCAGAAAGGACTATATCAGTCAGGTGATCAAAGAGATCACATGATATGAATAACTCACGTGAACAAAAGTAAAAACAAACAGGTATACCAGCACAATAGTCAATAGCAGCATTATAAAATATCCAAATAAAGTTGTAAGTGCCATAAACAATGAAAAAGTGCTAGTCCAGATTGACTGTTAATGCCATCTAATACAAAATATATGAATACATATCCACAAATACAGAACAATAAATATAATAATATATATAATAATGTGATGAATAAAACACAATTCACATGTGACGTGTAAGTAATAGTGAGAATCAACATTAATTGTTGTGGGGCAATGGAGTGGAGTTTGTAAACAAACAAATATCTGACGCTTCATTGAATTATACGAGGTTCATCAAATCATTGGTATAAGTATCATTCAGATTAATTCACTATTAACTTCTTAAGGACCGAGCCACTTTGTACGTTAATGACCAAATCTCATTTTTCAAATCTGAGCAGTGTCACTTAATGTGGTAATAACTCTGGAATACTTTAACATATCCCAGTGATTATGAAATTGTTTTTCATGTTGTACTTCATGATAGTTTTAAAATTCTGTTGATGCGTTTATTTATGAAAACATAGAAAATTTGACAAAAAAAAATTGAAAATTTTAGCAATTTTCAAACTTTACATTTTTATGCCATTAAATCGGATAGTTATGCCACATAAAATAGTTAATAAATAACATTTACCTCATGCTTACTTTATATATGCATCATTTTGAAGCATAATGTTTTTTGTTAGGAAGTTAGAAGGTTTAAAAAAACATTTTTTTAGAGAACACATCACATTTGAAGTGACTTTGAGGTGCCTATGTGACAGAAAATACCCAAAAGTGACACCATTCTGAAAACTGCACCAATCAAAGTGCTCAAAACCATATTCAACAAGTTTATTCAGGTAAAAGGGAGGAAAAAATTAATATTTTACTTTTTTTCACAAAAATGTTAGTTTAGCCCCAGTTTTTTTTTTTTCAAAAGGGTAACAGTAGAAAATGGACCCCTACATTTGTGCAATTTCTGCCAAATATGTGGATACCCCATATGTTGGGGATAACTACTGTTTGGGCACGGAAGGAAGGAGCACAGCTTTACTTTTTGAACATAAAAATTGGCTGGAATCAAGAATGGGCACCAGGTAATGCTTGCAGAGCCCCTGATATCCCTAAACAGTAGAAACCCCAAACAAGTTACCCCATTTTGAAAACAAGACCCCTCAAGGAATTTATCAAGATGTGTTACAGGAAAGATATATATCTTGGTACCTTGTTAGCCAGTAGATAGAAAAATATTTAGAATTGAGAGTCCTCAGTGGTTGATACCTTTTAATGGCTAACTGAAAAGATAGTAACAAATTGCAAGCTTTCAAGACTACACAGGTCTCTTCATCATGCAAAGACTAAAAGAATTTCTGAAGAATCACATATTTATGCACAACATAGCACAGAAAAAAAAACATTTTACAGTTAGCCATTAAAAGGTATCTGTAAAATGTTTTTTTTTCTGTGCTATGTTGTGCATACACCACCCTATTGGACAGGTACGAGAATTTGTTATATTATTTAAACTTAAACCTGCCCATAAGCCAAAATAACAGATGTCAAAAAGTCACAGACCGGGTGTGCATCCCGGATATCTGTAAACATCTGACCGCTCTTGTAACATCACATCACATCACTATTCAAAAAAGTGCAAGTGCGAAAGTGCAATAGTGCAAGAGCAGAAATAATAGGCTACATTAATTCTTACCCATTATTGTTTAAATCTAAAAGGGTTGTCACACTAGAATCATGTTTTAAGTATGGTGCTCCTTTTTTCATGTAGGTTATATACTCTTTTCCCCTCATGTTGCACTTAGTCTTTTCTACACTGTGCACGACAGTTGGAAGACTAGGATGCCAATTTAAAGGAACAGTCAAGTGGGTGAGCTCAAAGCCAGAATGCCTACACAATGGTACAGAAGGGACTTGGGCTGTTCTCTAAGAAACAGAGGCAGCAGGTACAGTTGGTTGTTGCAAGAAGTTGTCAGCAGATGACAAAGAAAGACTTGAAGCCTAAGGGGGAGACAGAGCTAACTCGCATTAGGGCCTGTCGCAGTGACTGCTAACTACTAGTCTGACAGATAATGACGGTGACACTGACTTTGACAGATCTGTGCATCTTTCTTAAATATAGTTTACTGTAGTATTTAGCTTGCGTTGTGATTTAGATTGTAATGTACAGGCCAGTGCTTAGGTCGATCAAAATAATAAAACAAAGTATTGTGTAACAGTTAAATTTTTGGCAATTGTCATTTGCCAGATATTGCATCTTCGGTAATTTTGAATTGTGACTAATTAATAAATTTAAAAAAAAAAATTACCACTGATTCTGCATACTCTGTGCTGCTGCATCCGCTTACCTGGTTATGCTAATATACACTTGTGCTCCACCCATTTAATCCAGCAGTACAACTCTTAAAAACAGCCCGAGATTGATTTTGAAATGCATTGTTGTCTTTTAATAAATATTTGTTGTTTTTCTATACATTCTCATCCTTGTCTTCATCATGACAGCACCCACCACAACATTTCTTTTCTAATTTTTTGCCTTACAGGTGAAGTACAAAGTCACTCCACCTGCTGCTTATAGTTAATGACTCTGTCAGGGGCTCTGTCCGAGTACCGCTTTTCAGGATATTAGAAGCAAGCCCATTATGGAGTTTTGAGAATAGAGTAAGATATAATATAAGCCTAAATGAACAGTCAGATGGCCATATAACTCAAGTGAGGTTTACAACGCAATGCTCAAAATACTGCACTGTGTGGTTCCCCCCAAAAGCTTTGCCAAATTGTTTTGCGCTATCAATTTTAAATGGAATCTGTCATCTCATTCTACCCCTAAAAAACTATTACATATGTGCGTACAAGGGCTGGACATACTGCCAATGCAGCTAAAGGTTTGAACAGAGGGAGAGGACCCAGCTGACCAGAAGAGTTTACACATTATAGTAGAGAGCAAAAGAGAGAGGACCCTTCTGACCACAAGAGCAACACAGCACAGAAGAGAAAGGATCACGCTGTCCATAAGAGCTACACACTACAGGTGAGAGAGTGTAATTGAACATAAAAGCTTCCACTTTACAGGTGAGAAAAAAAGGACCCACTGACTATAAGAGTTTACACTCTACAGGAAAGAGGGAGAGAGAATACTCCGCTAACTATAAGAGCAACACACCACAGAAGAAAGAGGACCCCACTGACCATAAGAGCTACACACTACAGATGAGAAAGAGTACCTGCTGACTATAAGAGCCTTCACTCTACATTAGATAGAGACTTACCCAGTGACTCTGGAGATGTAAAACGACTTAGCAGTACAAGCTGAGCTCAACTGGGAACCTCTGATCCTGTGCCCAGGAACTGACGAGTTATGATAATCCATAAATTGTCATAGCCTCAGGACATTATACGGAAGCCTGCACAGCAACATAAAGTGACATTAGCCAGCTCTCTGATGCTTTAGCAATGTTGGAAATGGTGATGGGGAAGTGTTTTTGTTTTTTTGCAAACCATAAATTGAATCTCAAAATGTTCAAATTCATGGAAAACCACAAATTTTAGTAAATTTGACTCAAACTCGAACCTTCACAGATCAACCCACTCATCTCTAATCACTAGTATCCATATATTACTAAAACCAATATGTGCCTTTTGATACAACTATGTATGAGTCCTAAAATGAATTTATGTGTGATGATATCTCTTCACAAATGATATATAGCACCAAATAATAAAGAGAAAAATCAAGTCAATTCTGTACTACAAGGAGGGGAGTACTATAATTTGTGAAGATTGTGGATGTGTCAGACAAGTGTCCAGTGGGCATTCTACGTAGACACTCTGTGCCCCAATTCAACAACAGCAACATAGCAGTTACCATCGGAAACAAACATATGGAACATTCCCATCATTGTAGAGCTGCTGAATATAACACTCAAAAGATCCGGTATCTCTACAAAGATAAAAGCATCTGAAACGATCCCTGATTGTTGGTTAGAAGTAAAGGTGACTTGCACAGTGTCACAGACGTTCAGTTTCACTAGACGGAAAGCACTCAATCTTTGCAGTATTCAACAACAATTCCATTGAGGTAGGACGGAATTTCTGTCACTCCTTGCTACTCTGTATGATAACTGGTAATGGTAAGGGATTTTCTGCACAAAGTATATTTAAGCATTTAAGTTTTTAGTAAATCAGATACGTGGATTTTTTGTAGTCCCAAATTTAGGACAAAAATGCTTTTCAGAACTGCCCAATAAGGCTAGGTTCACATTGCGTTAGTGCAGTCCGTTCAACGCATTCGTTAAACGGACTGCATTAACGCAAGTGCCGAAAAAGATCGCGTTATGCGATCGCGCTAGTGCAGATGCACTATCTGCGCTAGCAGTGACGGACCCTGAAACGCTGCAGACTGCGTCCGAGGGTCCGTCACAGAATGACGGCACATCGCTAGCGCATGCCGATTATGGCATGCGTTGGCGATGCGCCCGATAATAATAGGAGTTAATGGCAGCGTTAACGGACTGCGTTACACCGCGTTATGCCGCAGTGTGACGCAGTCCATCTAACGGACTGCCATAATGCAGTGTGACCCCAGCCTAAGGGTTCGCTAATATCTGCTTATATATAATCACTCAGATTCTCAGCCAGAAAAGTGTCAGGAAAGTGTCATTGGTATGTCATGCAAGTGTTATGCGAGTGTTCTGTTTTTTTCACCTACCATCCGTTTGCAAAGCTTTTTTAACATTATCTTTTACATATTATAATACTCTATGTAAATTAAATCTAGTTGTGATAAATAATAAAGCAATCCTATATAAATAGATAGATAGATAGATAGATAGATAGATAGATAGATAGATAGATAGATAGATAGATAGATAGATAGATGGGTTTGTCGAGTTCGATCAAACTACAGTAGAAGGTTCCATTCGGTATCCGAACTTGACCCTAATCCTGAATCCAATTGAAGTCAATGGTGACCCGAACTTAGGTGCTTTAAAATGGTTGTAAAACAGTCATAGTAAGGGCTAGGGGACTGGGAAAGGAAGCTAAATGGTGGTATAAGCCAGAAATTGCCCTGCAAACAAATGTGGACAGGCAAATTACTTAAAATAACAGTAAAAAAATAAAAAAAATATATAATCTTGAACCAGGGGAAGAGGTCCAAGTGGAGGAGGAGGCTGAGAAGGATGTGGCGGTGTAGGTGGAAGAGGTGTAGGTAGGAGGAAGAGGTAGCCAACACTGTTTTTGTGTTTTGAGGTTTTCTGATTAATTTTTGGGGGTACTCTGGAAACAAGCAGTGTAATAATCTGCTGGCCACTCTCCATATACAGGCTGTGTAATACTCTGCACTTTTGGGGGTTGAAAACAATGAGGAGATCATCAAGTAGGGGACATGGTCATATTGCTCATGGTTGTGGTGGTGTAGAAGCAGCTGAGAGAGAGAGACCATGGCCCATTTGTGCCTGTAACATGCCCAAATGAAACACCTTCCTCTGGTGCTCGCAGGCGACAGGACATTCTGTGTAATTTCTCAGCACCAAGTACCGCTGGCTGAATGGTGAAACCAGAACAAGTAGAAGTGGTTTTAACCCCTTAGTGACGGAGCCAAATTTTTGAAATCTGACCAGGGTCACTTTATGTGGTAATGACTCTGCAACGCTTCAACAAATCCCAGTGATTTTGAGATTGTTTTTTCGTGACACATTATACTTTATGATAATGGTAAATTTAGGTCAATATGTTTTGTGTTTATTTATAAAAAGTATCAAAAATTTGGGAAAAATGTTAAAAAAATCAGCAATTTTCAAACTTTGAATGATTATCCCTTTAATCCAGATGGTCATACCACAGCAAACCATTAATAAATAACATTTCCCACATGTCTGCTTTACATCAGCACCATTTGTAAAATGTTATTTTATTTTGTTAGCATTTTAGGAGGTTTAAAAATGTAGCAGCAATTTTTCATTTTTTCAAGGAAATTTACAAAATTTTTTTTTTTTTAGGGATTTTTTTAGGGACTTATCCATGTTTGAAGTGACTTTAGGGGTCCCATATATTGGGAAACCCCCAAACGTGATACCATTTTAAATACAGCATCCCCAGACATATTGAAAACTGCAGTCAGGTAGTTTATTAACTCTTCAGGTGCTTTACAGGAATTAATGCAAAGTGGCAAGATAGGAATGAAAATGTGTATTTTTACCACCTAAATTTCTCTAACTTCTGAACAGATTACTACAGCCGTCAGACTCTAAAGGTACCGTCACACTCAGCGACGCTGCAGCGATATAGACAACGAGCCGATCGCTGCAGCATCGCTGTTTAGATCGCTGTAGAGATGTCAAACACAGCAGCTCCAGAACGATGCAGGAGTGATCCTGTGACGTAGCGGTGGCTCACTTATCGTTCTCGCAGGTCGTTAGCTCCATGTAAAACATTGCTGGCATCGTTGCTTTTGCTGTCAAACATGACGATACACACCGATCTGACGACCAAATAAAGTTCTGGACTTCTAGCTCCGACCAGCGATATCACAGCGGGATCCAGATCGCTGCTGCGTGTCAAACACAACGAGATCGCTATCCAGGATGGTGCAACGTCACGGATCGTTGTCGTTCTCGTTGTAAAGTTGTTTAGTGTGAAAGTACCTTAAGGCCACTATTTGGTCATGAATTGCCATGGCAAACATAAGGACCACACAATCATGATCTGAGGGCACCAATTTGGTTAAATAGGAAGCCCCCACACTCTGTTAACCATTTATAATGATGTAGTCACTATTGACAGCAGCATCTAAGGGGTTAAACAGACTTGGACGGTGCAAACACTGATCGTGGCTGATGCAGCAAGTTGTCAGCTATAGTGGACAGCCGACAGCTGCTGGATTGTCACCTGTATGGGGAGACTATTCTCTTATATCTCAGGTCAGTTAAAAGACGTATTGGCTGTCATTAAGGGGTTAAATTGTTTGGCCGAGAGTGTTTTCAGTTTCTTTGCTTTGTCTTTCACGTGCTCCCCTGTGCAGATTTTGCACCTGCAGCCCATGGGCATCTGTATTCCACCTCAAGACCTTACAAATCAGGCAAGCAGTCTGAGCACCAAGCCATGCAGCAGTCACTTTTGCATTTGACTCTGCTGGCTGTGGTTCCGTTAGCCATACATCTGGCCCTAGCCAACAATTGGAAGAGATTGAATGCAGTGATAACCAACCACTTGTTCTGTTTGAGTAGAGGAAAGGGGAGGGGTAATGCAAACAGTCGGCAGACCACCGCAGCACCTCTCTGATTATGATGATGAAACATAGGTGCCAACTGTGTGGAACGTCGTATGGAGGATTTTTTTTTTTTAGAGAACCATTGATTCCATTCTGCTGTATTTGAGGAGGGATACATACAAAACACAAGCAGAAATTACAATGAACAATCTAATGGTGATAGCCAAGTACAGAAGGGAGTGTTTGGGGGTTGTAGCAGCTCTAGTGTTGATGAGGTGGCAGCGGTTTCATTGCAGGCTGTAAGCTGTTCTGAAGACATGTGCTTTCAAGTTCCGCTTGAAAGTTGCGAATGTAGGGGATAATCAGAAGTGTTGAAGCAGAGAATTCTATAGCATTGGAGATACTCGGGAGAAGTCTTGCAGGCGTTTGGATGAGGAATGTACGATTGTGGAGGAGAGAAGGAGGTCTTCGGATGACCAGTGATTATGTGTTGGGAGATTAGTTCAGAGATATATAAGGGAGACAGATTATGGATGGCTTTGTAGGTCAATGTTAGTAGCTTAAAGTGGATATGTTCTGGAATGGGAGACAATGAAGGGATTTGCAGAGGGGAGAAGCAGAGGAGTAGCGAGGATAGAAGTATATTAGTATGGAAGCAGAGTTATGGACAGACTGAAGAGGTCTCATGATGTGATGAGGGATGATGTAGTGGGGGATGATGGAGTGAAGGTCAATGTGCGCACTATGGAGGAAAAGTTAGTGGTCACGCTGCCCCACCTGCATAGCAACGAGGGAGCAGCTGCAGCATGCCCTGGTGAGTCGCTGTTAGGAACACCACTTCAAGACCAACAAGTGAGCCTCCATGTGGGATGTGTGTGCCATGTTGCGCTGAGTTGAGTTCTCCACGAACATGGGCAGACGCCATCAACAGCATTACTCTCCCAACTTCTATGCTTCCTTGAAAAAATGCTTCAGGCACTGATGAATCAGGTGGTGGCACAGAAGAAAAGGGGGCACTGCTAGACCTAATATTAACCAACAGGCCAGACCGCATATCAAATATAAGGGTTGGGGGTCACTTGGGGAATAGTGATCACAAAATAATAAGTTTTCATGTAACCTTTAATAAGATGGGTAGTAGGGGGGTGACAAGGACACTAAACTTCAGGAGGGCAAATTTCCAACGAATGAGAGAGGATCTTGGTGCAATTAACTGGGACGATATCCTGAGACACAAAAATACACAAAGAAAATGGGAGACGTTTATTAGCATCCTGGATAGGACCTGTGCACAGTATATACCGTATGTGAATAAACATACTAGAAATAGGAGGAAACCAATATGGCTAAATAGAGCTGTAAGGGGCGCAATAAGGGACAAAAAGAAAGCATTTAGAGAATTAAAGGAAGTAGGTAGTGAGGAGGCATTAAATAAATACAGAAAATTAAATAAATTCTGTAAAAAGCAAATCAAGGCAGCAAAGATTGAGACAGAGAGACTCATTGCCAGAGAGAGTAAAAATAATCCCAAAATATTCTTTAACTATATAAATAGTAAGAAACTAAAAAATGACAGTGTTGGCCCCCTTAAAAATAATCTGGGGGAAATGGTGGATGAGGATGAGGAAAAAGCCAATATGCTAAATGACTTTTTTTCATCAGTATTTACAAAAGAAAATCCCATGGCAGACAAAATGACTAGTGATAAAAATTCCCCATTAAATGTCACCTGCTTAACCCAGCAGGAAGTACAGCGGCGTCTGAAAATAACTAAAATTGACAAATCTCCGGGCCCGGATGGGATACACCCCCGAGTACTGCAGGAACTAAGTACAGTCATTGATAGACCATTATTTTTAATCTTTAAAGACTCCATAATAACAGGGTCTGTACCACAGGACTGGCGTATAGCAAATGTAGTGCCAATATTCAAAAAAGGGGCAAAAACTGAACTCGGTAATTATAGGCCAGTAAGCTTAACCTCTACTGTGGGTAAAATCCTGGAGGGCATTCTAAGGGATACTATACTGGAGTATCTGAAGAGGAATAACCTTATGACCCAGTATCAGCACGGGTTTACTAGGGACCGTTCATGTCAGACTAATTTGATCAGCTTCTATGAAGAGGTAAGTTCCGGACTGGACCAAGGGAACCCAGTGGACGTAGTGTATATGGACTTTTCCAAAGCTTTTGATACGGTGCCACACAAAAGGTTGTTACATAAAATGAGAGTAATGGGGATAGGGGAAAATATGTGTAAGTGGGTTGAGAGCTGGCTCAGGGATAGGAAACAAAGGGTGGTTATTAATGGAGCACACTCGGACTGGGTTGCGGTTAGCAGTGGGGTACCACAGGGGTCAGTATTGGGCCCTCTTCTTTTTAACATATTTATTAATGACCTTGTAGGGGGCATTCAGAGTAGAATTTCAATATTTGCAGATGACACTAAACTCTGCAGGGTAATCAATACAGGGGAGGACAATTTTATATTACAGGATGATTTATGTAAACTAGAAGCTTGGGCTGATAAATGGCAAATGAGCTTTAATGGGGATAAATGTAAGGTCATGCACTTGGGTAGAAGTAATAAGATGTATAACTATGTGCTTAATTCTAAAACTCTGGGCAAAACCGTCAATGAAAAAGACCTGGGTATATGGGTGGATGACAAACTCATATTCAGTGGCCAGTGTCAGGCAGCTGCTACAAAGGCAAATAAAATAATGGGATGTATTAAAAGAGGCATAGATGCTCATGAGGAGAACATAATTTTACCTCTATACAAGTCACTAGTTCGACCACACTTAGAATACTGTGCACAGTTCTGGTCTCCGGTGTATAAGAAAGACATAGCTGAACTGGAGCGGGTGCAGAGAAGAGCGACCAAGGTTATTAGAGGACTGGGGGGTCTGCAATACCAAGATAGGTTATTACACTTGGGGCTATTTAGTTTGGAAAAACGAAGACTAAGGGGTGATCTTATTTTAATGTATAAATATATGAGGGGACAGTACAAAGACCTTTCTGATGATCTTTTTAATCATAGACCTGAGACAGGGACAAGGGGGCATCCTCTACGTCTGGAGGAAGGAAGGTTTAAGCATAATAACAGACGCGGATTATTTACTGTAAGAGCAGTGAGACTATGGAACTCTCTGCCATATGATGTTGTAATGAGTGATTCATTAATTAAATTTAAGAGGGGACTGGATACCTTTCTGGAAAAGTATAATGTTACAGGGTATATACACTAGATTCCTTGATAAGGCGTTGATCCAGGGAACTAGTCTGATTGCCATATGTGGGGTCAGGAAGGAATTTTTTTCCCCATGGTGGAGTTACTCTTTGCCACATGGGTTTTTTTTGCCTTCCTCTGGATCAACATGTTAGGGCATGTTAGGTTAGGCTATGGGTTGAACTAGATGGACTTACAGTCTTCCTTCAACCTTAATAACTATGTAACTATGTAACTATGAAGAGGAGGAAGATTACTTCAGAGATACAGTGGGGAAAAAAAGTATTTAATTAGCCACCAATTGTACAAGTTCTCCCACTTAAAAAGATGAGAGAACACAACTACGAGAGTCAAAATGAGAAAACAAATCCAGAAAATCACCTTGTCTAATTTGGCAAGATTTATTTTGCAAATTAGGGTGGAAGATAAGTATTTGGTCATTAACAAAAGTTCATCTCAATATTTTGTTATATATCCTTTGTTGGCAATGACAGAGGTCAAACCTTTTCTGTCTTCACAAGGTTGGCACACACTGTTGGTGGTATGTTGGCCCATTCCTCTATGCAGATCTCTCATAGAGCAGTGATGTTTTGCTCCTGTCACTGGGTAACATGGACTTTCAACTCCCTCCAAAGGTTTTCTATGGGGTTGAGATCTGGAGACTGGCTAGGCCACTCCAGGACCATCATATGCTTCTTACGAAACCTCTCCTTCGTTGCCCTGGCTGTGTGCTTGGGATAATTATTATGCTGAAAGACCCATCCACATTTCATCTTCAATGCCCTTGCTGATGGAAGGAGGTTTGCACTCAAAATCTCACGATAATTGGCCCCGTTCATTCTTTCATGTACATGGATCAGTTGTCCAGGTCCCTTTGCAGAGAAACAGCCCCAAAGCATGATGTTTCCACCCCTATGCTTCACAGTAGGTATGGTGCTCATTGGATGCAACTCAGCATTCTGTCTCCTCCAAACACGACAAGTTTTGTTTCTACCAAACAGTTCTACTTTGGTTTCATCAGACCATATGACATTCTTCCAATACTCTTCTGGATAATCCAAATGCTCTCTAGCAAACTCAGACGGATCCAGACATATACTGGCTTAAGCAGGGGGACATGTCTGGCACTGCAGGATCTGAGTCCCTGGCGGTGTAATGTGGTACTGATGATAGCCTTTGTTACGGTGGTCCCAGCTCTATGCAGGTCATTCACTAGGTCCCCCCATGTGGTTCTGGGATTTTTGCTCACCGTTCTTGTGATCATTTTGACCCCACGGAGTGAGATCTTGCGTGGAGCCCCAGATCGAGGGAGATCAGTGGTCTTGTATGTCTTCCATTTTCATATTATTGCTCCCACAGTTGATTTCATCACACCAAGCTGCTTCCCTATTGCAGATTCAGTCTTCCCAGCCTGGTGCAGGGCAAGAATTTTGTTTTTGGTGTCCTTCGACAGCTCTTTGGTCTTCAGCATAGTGGAGTTTGGAGTGTGACTGTTTGAGGTTGTGGGCAGGTGACTTTTATACTGATAAAAAGTTCAAACCGGTGCCATTACTATAGGTAATGAGTGGAGGACAGAGGAGCCTCTTAAAGAAGAAGTTACAGGTCTGCGAAAGCCAGAAATCTTGCATGTTTTTAGGTGACTAAATACTTATTTTCCACCATAATTTGCAAAATAAATCTTGCCAAGTCAGACAAGGTGATTTTCTGGATTTGTTTTCTCATTTTGACTCTCATAGTTGTGTTCTACCTATGATGTCAATTACAGGCCTCTCTCATCTTTTTAAGTGGGAGAACTTGCACAATTGGTGGCTGACTAAATACTTTTTTCCCCACTATATATGGGAGAGACAGATTATCGACAGTTTTGTAGGTCAGTGTTAGCAGCTTAAAGTGGATACTTTGCGAAATTGATAGACAATGAAGGGATTTGAAGAGGGGATAAGCTGATAAGTAGTGAGGACAGAAGTGGATTAGTAGGGCAGCATAATTAAGGACAGGCTACAAAGGTACAATGGGAGTTGATGGGGTTCTAGACCCCACATTGAGACATGAACATGCGAGGTGGTGGTCATGCTGCTGCAGCAGCACAGCAAAAGCGGAAACAGAGTGCAAAAGCACAACGGGCAGCCCCTAGCCAGTACTTCGGGTGCTACTGGCCTCCGGGCAGACGATCTGAGTACACCAAAGCCAGCTCAAAAGTGCTCCCTGACAATGCACAGGTGTCTTGCTTACTGTACTGTCAGGGACTGAAGCGAGGTATAAATGTCCTTAGCCTGAGCATCACTTGCATTAAGGTGTCTGAATTCATAGCACGAGCTGCTGTGGAGTACACATCAGAAATTCCAGGAATGATCAGAGTCTCCTCTTCTGCTGTGATCTCAGCCTCTTCCTCCCCCTAACAATCAACAGGGCCAATGGCTCCCCGCAAAAAAGAGGATGTGGCAGCACCACAACCAGCAGTGTCACCGAGCATTCCCACACCATCCCATTGAAGTCTTCAGCTGTACATCCTCTAAACACTAGATCACATATTCTTCATTTGGCCTCATAAGTGATTTCTAAAGGGATAACAATATGTTGGCATCATGGAAACTACAGTACATGGTTCTCAGTTGTCACTACTTTCCAAGCAGGCCATCCCTGCCCTATACGAACATGTTGCGGACAAAATCAGGTGTGCACTGCAATGCAATCAGTGTAAAGGTCCACACAACAATTGATACATGGACCAGTAATCACAGGCAGGGACGTTATATCTCTCTAATTGCTCATTGGGTAAATGTTGTGGAAGATGGTCCTGAGTCAAAAAGCGTTTTGGTGCATGTCCTACCACCATAGGCTTGCTGGATGCTTTTTGGATGTTTCTCTGTCCATGTTGCCACCTTCTCATACTTCCACCAATGCCTCCTCACCCGGTCAGTGTAACACTTGCACCATCAACTTCAGCACAACATGTGCCCCATGCAGGATTTTAATCCATGATGGTGTAGTGTGTTACTAACGGTAATGTTTAAGACTGTGATCCAGCTCTCTTCAGGTTAACAGTTGTTTCCTTCTCACCAAGCTGCCTGCCTATTGTTCTGTAGCCCATCCCAGCCTTGTGCAGGTCTACAATTTTGTCCCTGGTGTCCTTAGTCAGCTCTTTGGTCTTGGCCATGGTGGAGATTATTATTATTATTCATTTTTTATAGTGCCATTTATTCCATGGCACTTTACATGTGAAAAAGGGGCATACATAGACAAGTACAATCAGCATAACAATACAATGCACACAAAAGTACAGGAGAGGACCCTGCCCGCTAGGGCTCACGGTCTATAGGGGATGGGTGAGGATACACTAGGAGAGGGTAGAGCTGGTTGTGTGGTGGTTCAGTAGACCGGATCACTGCAGTAGGATCACTGCAGGTTGTAGGCTTGTCGGAAGAGGTGGGTCTTCAGGTTCCTTTTGAAAGTTTCAGCGGTAGGCGAAAGTCTGATGTGTTGTGGTAGAGAGTCCCAGAGTATGGGGGAAGCACGGGAGAAGTCTTGTATGCGGTTGTGGGAAGAAGGGCTAAGAGGGGAGTAGAGAAGGAGATCTTGAGAGGATCGAAGATTGCGTGTAGGTAAGTACCGGGCGACCATGTCACAGATGTATGGAGTAGACAGGTTTTGGATGGCTTTGTATGTCATAGTTAGGGTTTTGAACTGGAGCCTCTGGACAATAGGAGATGTTGGAACGTGATTGACTGAGTGTGTGGACAAGTGTATTTTATACACGAAACAAGTTTAAACAGAGGCAATTAATACAGGTAATGAGTGCAGAGTATGAGGGCTTCTTAAAGAAAAATTAACAGGTAAGAATGTGGGAAAACGTGCAAAATCGGCAGTGTATCAAATTCTTATTTTCTACATTGTAAATAGTTTTCATACTACAAAAGAATCAGCGTGCTTTTACGTACTGGAGAATCCCATGCATAGAGAACTGCGTATGAACCGACAGGTCAGACATCATGAAGTGGCTTGTCCAGGATCTCAACATTAACAAAGCAAGTTATAAATTATGTTTACCTTCTTCAAGAGCAATATACCTCTAACCTTATTAAACTCATCAAGAGTCAGGACACCGATAACACAAAGTGAGATCAGTTTATTGTAAAACATATGCCTCACTAACTTCTTTCATTAGAGGCTGCTTATTAGGATCATGCCGAACTGAATAGAGATCAGAGACCAATTTCTGTTCACTGTGGTCATAAAACTCTTAATAATCAAGATGTGAGCCAGTACTAAAGTCTCCAAACAATATACAACAGCAGCAACCTTTAACATTACTATAATACTAAATGCACCCGGGTTAGGTAACTGATCAATTCCTCTAAGGTCACAAGACAAAATTTCATCTCATCCAAGAGAATCTGGCCAATTATGCTAATCACACTGAGTTTGAGTAGAGTTTGATCACTGTGTGATCTTATTTTCCCGGATGTGTAGAAAATGAAAAAGAAAACATTTCAGCATCTTCTCCATTCTGTCAGTTCATGAAAATTGGACCAAATTCAAATGTCATCCAAGTGCTTTCTGATTTTTTTGAGGGACCCATTGACTTGCATGACCGATTATGATCTGATTTAGGGATGTAAATTGTGCATGCTGCGATCTTTTTTCCGTGGACAGACTCGGTCCAAAGAAAAATTGGGACAAGTACACGGCCCCATAAAATAACATTGTTTCAATGTTTTGCCAGATCGCATTCGCACTAAAAATATGGTAGTCCGCACGAGTCCTAAGCCTGGGCTCCTATCCACTAGAAGAGGAGAATGCGGCTATGTGATGATTTTTTTGTTATTAAGAAAACTTTTCCCATGAGCCTATATCTGGGGAGCACAGTCTGTGGTTCAAAGGCCACATACAGCCCCCAATGCCATACTGTGCAGCACCCAGCCAGAAATACCTGTCTTGTGTGTGGCTGGTCATGTTAATAAGAGGAATGGCACGCACCTCAAGAATAGAGTGCAAGTAACTGTGTACTGTGTAATTATTTCTGGTTTCCTCATGTACCAGGAGAATGGGTTCTAAGTTTATTTGCGAATAGGGTTATCGGTAACCTCTTTGCATGTGGGCCCTACAATTGTAGTATATCAAAGTCTTGATAGCCTTGCTGTACGTTATAGCCATTATTTACATATAAAGAGCCACATGCTTGCATGGTCTCCTAATCTATGGAGTGCTGATTAGATAAAAATTGAGAGCCCTATTTCCAACACTATGTGTTAGGCCGGGTTCACAATAGCGTATCTGTGCGCAGCGTATGCCCGCGTAAAGATCCGCATAGATCCGCATGCATCTTGCGTACTTATCTTTAACATTGTGTATGCTGGGACATGTGTTTGCATCAGTTTGGGAGCAGATGCGTCCTCATGCGTCGTTTCGCCGCACCCGCCGAATGCAACATGTTGCATTTTTGATCCCGTCAAATATGCGCAGGCATGCGGATGAGTGCATCAAAACAACGCATTACTGTCTATGGGAGCGCATTGGTACGCAAGGACATGCGAACGCATGTGTTCGATGCGCTTGCGTACTTAGGACTGCGCATGTCCAGGAAATGATTTCACCACCTCCAAATTCCTAGCTGTATAAAAGGGGGTGTGAACACTGGAAGTCCAGTACTCTCAAGACTCTGTATGTAAGTATAGAAGCTTTGAAAATGTCTGTCTGTCTCTGCAGTCTGTACTTTGTACTTATGTTTTGCTTTTTTTCCTTGTAGACTGTACGGTGCTGCTGTCTTGGATTGCTCCTGTCACGGATTTCTCCTGTCCGGTGGTGTGCTCCTGTCACAGTTTTCTCCTGTCCGGTGGTGTGCTCCTTGTTGTGAATTCTGCTCTTGGGCTCCCTCCGGTGGTTGTTAGTGGTATTTCTGCGGTCTCTGGATTATAGGCCGGGCAGGTGTTTCTGCTTATTGCAGCTTTATTAGGTATTTAGGTTTGTAGGATCCATCAATCCCTGCCAGTTGTCCATTGTATCTTGGAGGGATTGCATCTCTGTCTGGCTCCACTTGCCCTGCAGTCATTTCGGCTAAGATAAGTGTCCTGTTTTTGTTCTCTGTAGCACGCATGCAGTGTGCTTTTATGTGCAGTGCAATCTATTGTGTTTTTGTCCAGCTTTGACTTGTTTGGATTTTTCAGTCATGCTGGTTTCTCTGGAGATGCAGATATACATCCTATGTCTTTAGTTAGATGTAGCATATTGTATCTTCTGCTGTGGATTTTTCTAGTGTTTTAATACTGACCGCTTAGAACTCTGTCCTATCCTTACTATCTAGCTAGAAGGGCCTCTTTTGCTAAACTCTGTCTTTTCTGCCTGTGTACGTATTTCCTCTTAAACTCACAGTTAATATTTGTGGGGGGCTGCCTATCCTTTGGGGCTCTGCTCTGAGGCGAGATAGGATTTCCCATTTCCATCTTTAGGGGTATTTAGTTCTCCGGCTGTGTCGAGGTGTCTAGGCCTGGATAGGTACATCCCATGGCTACTTCCAGTTGCGGTGTCAGTATTAGGATTGCGGTCAGTACAGGTACCACCTACTCCAGAGATAGTCTCATGCGGCTCCAGGGTCACCGGATCATAACAGTACAACTGGCCAACAATGAGTTAAATGCATCTCAGAAGAAGGGAAGAAAAGTCCTGAGCCATTTTTTTCTGTAGTCTGTTTTGTCTTTCCTTTCCTCTTTTCCTCTGGGTGACTGAGGAGCTGTGTGCTAGCATGGATGTCCAGGGATTAGCTTCTCGTGTAGACCAACTAGCTGCTAGGATTCAGGGTATTTCCGATTATATTGTTCAGACTCCAGATTTAGAGCCTAAGATTCCTGCTCCGGAGTTATTTTTTGGGGACAGGTCTAAATTTTTGAGTTTTAAAAATAACTGTAAACTGTTTTTTGCTCTGAAACCTCGTTCTTCTGGTGATCCCATTCAGCAGGTTAAAATTATTATCTCCCTGCTGCGTGGCGAGCCTCAGGATTGGGCATTTTCCCTGGAATCTGGGAATCCTGCCTTGCTTAATGTAGAAGCCTTTTTTCAAGCTCTAGTGTTGTTATATGATGAACCAAATTCTGTGGATCATGCTGAGAAGATCTTGTTGACCCTGGTTCAGGGTCAAGAAGAGGCAGAATTATATTGTCAGAAATTTAGAAAATGGTCTGTGCTGACTAAATGGAATGAGGATGCTTTGGCGGCAATTTTCAGAAAGGGTCTTTCTGAATCTGTTAAAGATGTTATGGTGGGGTTTCCCACGCCTATTAGTCTGAGCGATTCTATGTCTCTGGCCATTCAGATTGAACGGCGCCTGCGTGAGCGCAGAACTGTGCGCGCTGTGGCGTTGTCCTCAGAGCAGATGCCTGAGCCTATGCAGTGCGATAAGATTCTGTCTGGAGCTGAACGACGGGGATTCAGACGTCAGAATGGGTTGTGTTTTTACTGTGGTGATGCTTCTCATGTCATCTCGGTTTGCCCTAAGCGTATTAAGAGAATCGCTAGTCCAGTTACCATTGGTACCGTACAACCTAAATTTCTGTTATCTGTGACATTGATCTGCTCATTGTTGTCATTCTCTGTCATGGCGTTTGTAGATTCTGGCGCCGCTTTGAATTTAATGGACTTTGAATTCGCTAGACGTTGTTGTTTCCCCTTGCAGTCTTTGGAGAATCCTATTCCTTTAAGGGGCATTGATGCTACACCTTTGGCTAAAAATAAACCCCAGTTTTGGGCGCAGGTGACCATGTGCATGGCGCCAGCCCATCGGGAGGATTGTCGCTTTTTGGTGTTGCATAATTTGCATGATGTTATTGTGCTGGGTTTTCCATGGTTGCAGGTACATAATCCGGTGTTGGATTGGAAATCTATGTCCGTGACTAGTTGGGGTTGTCAGGGAGTCCATGGTGACGTTCCTTTGATGTCAATCTCCTCTTCTCCCCCTTCTGAAATTCCAGAGTTCTTGACTGATTTTCAGGATGTGTTCAATGAGCCCAAGTCCAGTTCCCTTCCACCGCATAGGGACTGTGATTGTGCTATTGACTTGATTCCAGGTTGTAAGTTTCCTAAGGGCCGACTTTTCAACCTTTCTGTGCCTGAACATACCGCTATGCGGACTTATATTAAGGAGTCTTTGGAGAAAGGGCATATTCGGCCATCGTCTTCACCATTGGGAGTGGGATTTTTTTTTGTTGCCAAGAAGGATGGCTCCTTGAGACCTTGTATTGATTATCGCCTCTTGAATAAGATCATGGTCAAATTTCAATACCCTTTGCCTTTGCTTTCCGATTTGTTTGCTAGGATTAAGGGGGCTAGTTGGTTTACTAAGATTGACCTTCGAGGGGCATATAATCTTGTTCGTATTAAGCAGGGTGACAAATGGAAAACTGCGTTTAATACGCCCGAGGGTCATTTTGAATACCTTGTGATGCCCTTCGGGCTCTCTAATGCTCCGTCTGTTTTTCAGTCCTTCATGCATGATATCTTCCGGAATTATCTTGATAAATTCATGATTGTATATTTGGATGACATTTTGATTTTTTCCGATTGGGAGTCTCATGTGAAACAGGTCAGGATGGTTTTTCAGATCCTTCGTGACAATGCTTTGTTTGTGAAGGGGTCTAAGTGTCTTTTTGGAGTACAGAAGGTTTCCTTTTTGGGCTTTATTTTTTCTCCCTCATCTATAGAGATGGATCCGGTTAAGGTTCAGGCCATTCACGATTGGATTCAGCCCACGTCCGTGAAGAGTCTTCAGAAATTTTTGGGCTTTGCTAATTTTTATTGCCGTTTCATTGCTAACTTCTCCAGTGTGGTTAAACCCTTGACCGATTTGACGAAAAAGGGTGCTGATGTGACGAATTGGTCCTCTGCGGCTGTCTCTGCCTTTCAGGAGCTTAAGCGTCGATTTACTTCTGCTCCGGTGTTGCGTCAGCCAGATGTTTCTCTTCCGTTTCAGGTGGAGGTTGACGCGTCTGAGATTGGGGCAGGGGCCGTTTTATCTCAGAGGAATTCTGATGGTTCCTTGATGAAACCATGTGCCTTCTTTTCCCGAAAGTTTTTGCCTGCTGAACATAATTATGATGTCGGCAATCGGGAATTGTTGGCTATGAAGTGGGCGTTCGAGGAATGGCGACATTGGCTTGAGGGAGCCAAGCATCGTATTGTGGTCTTGACCGATCATAAAAATCTGATTTACCTCGAGTCTGCCAAGCGGCTGAATCCTAGACAGGCTCGATGGTCTTTGTTTTTCTCCCGTTTTGATTTCATGGTCTCGTATCTTCCAGGTTCTAAGAATATTAAAGCTGATGCCCTCTCTAGGAGCTTTTTGCCTGATTCTCCGGAGGTCCTTGAACCGGTCGGCATTCTAAAGGAAGGGGTGGTTCTTTCTGCCATCTCTCCTGATCTGCGACGGGTTCTTCAGGAATTTCAGGCTGACAAACCTGACCGCTGTCCAGTGGGGAAGCTGTTCGTTCCTGATAAATGGACTAGTAGGGTGATTTCGGAGGTTCATTGTTCTGTGTTGGCTGGTCATCCTGGTATTTTTGGTACCAGAGATTTGGTTGGTAGGTCTTTTTGGTGGCCTTCTTTGTCGTGGGATGTGCATTCTTTTGTGCAGTCTTGTGGGACTTGTGCGCAGGCTAAGCCTTGTTGTTCCCGCGCTAGTGGGTTGCTTTTGCCTTTGCCGGTCCCTGAGAGGCCTTGGACCCATATTTCTATGGATTTTATTTCAGACCTTCCTGTTTCCCAGAGGATGTCGGTTATCTGGGTGGTTTGTGACCGGTTTTCTAAGATGGTTCATTTGGTGCCTTTACCTAAGTTGCCTTCCTCTTCTGATCTGGTTCCATTGTTTTTTCAGCATGTGGTTCGTTTGCATGGTATTCCGGAGAATATTGTGTCCGACACAGGTTCCTAGTTTGTTTCTAGGTTTTGGCGAGCCTTTTGTGCTAAACTGGGCATTGATTTGTCTTTTTCTTCCGCATTTCATCCTCAGACAAATGGCCACACCGAGCAAACTAATCAGACTTTGGAAACTTATTTGAGATGCTTTGTGTCTGCTGATCAGGATGATTGGGTGGCTTTCTTGCCATTGGCCGAGTTTGCCCTTAATAATCGGGCTAGTTCGGCTACCTTGGTTTCGCCTTTCTTTTGTAATTTTGGTTTTCATCCTCGTTTTTCTTCGGGGCAGGTTGAGCCTTCTGATTGTCCTGGTGTGGATTCTGTGGTTGACAGGTTGCAGCAAATTTGGGCTCATGTGGTGGACAATTTGGTGTTGTCTCAGGAGGAGGCGCAGCGCTTTGCTAATCGTCGTCGGTGTGTTGGTTCCCGGCTTCGGGTTGGGGATTTGGTCTGGTTGTCTTCCTGTCATGTTCCTATGAAGGTTTCTTCTCCTAAGTTTAAGCCTCGGTTTATTGGTCCTTATAGGATTTCTGAGATTATCAATCCGGTGTCTTTTCGTTTGGCCCTTCCGGCATCTTTTGCTATCCATAATGTTTTCCATAGATCTTTATTGCAGAAATATGTGGTGCCCGTTCTTCCCTCTGTTGATCCTCCGGCTCCAGTGTTGGTTGATGGGGAGTTGGAGTATGTTGTTGAGAAGATTTTGGATTCTCGTTTTTCGAGACGGAAGCTTCAGTACCTTGTCAAATGGAAAGGTTATGGCCAGGAGGATAATTCTTGGGTTTTTGCCTCTGATGTCCATGCTGCTGATTTGGTTCGGGCCTTTCATCTGGCTCGTCCTGATAGGCCTGGGGGCTCTGGTGAGGGGGGGGTACTGTTGTGAATTCTGCTCTTGGGCTCCCTCTGGTGGTTGTTAGTGGTAGTGCTGTGGTCTCTGGATTATAGGCCGGGCAGGTGTTTCTGCTTATTGCAGCTCTATTAGGTATTTAGGTTTGTAGGATCCATCAATCCCTGCCAGTTGTCCATTGTATCTTGGAGGGATTGCATCTCTGTCTGGCTCCACTTGCCCTACAGTCATTTTGGCTAAGATAAGTGTCCTGTATTTGTTCTCTGTAGCACGCATGCAGTGTGCTTTTATGTGCAGTGCAATCTAATGTGTTTTTGTCCAGCTGTGACTTGTTTGGATTTTTCAGTCATGCTGGTTTCTCTGGAGATGCAGATATACATCCTATTTCTTTAGTTAGATGTAGCATATTGTATTTTCTGCTGTGGATTTTTCTAGTGTTTTAATACTGACCGCTTAGAACTCTGTCCTATCCTTACTATCTAGCTAGAAGGGCCTCTTTTGCTCAACTCTGTCTTTTCTGCCTGTGTACGTATTTCCTCTTAAACTCAAAGTTAATATTTGTTGGGGGCTGCCTATACTTTGGGGCTCTGCTCTGAGGCGAGATAGGATTTCCCATTTCCATCTTTAGGGGTATTTAGTTCTCCGGCTGTGTCGAGGTGTCTAGGCCTGGATAGGTACATCCCACGGCTACTTCCAGTTGCGGTGTCAGTATTAGGATTGCGGTCAGTACAGGTACCACCTACTCCAGAGATAGTCTCATGCGGCTCCAGGGTCACCGGATCATAACAGCTCCTGTCACGAATTTCTCCTGTCCAGTGGTGTGGTAAAGACCCTGATTTCTCCTGTCCGGTGGTGTGGTACTGACTCTTGCAGCTGCTACATAATGTAAGTATGAGTGTCTGTACTTTTCAATTAAAAAATTGCTCGGCCCAGTCTCACACTCTGCCCAGTCTCACACTCTTCATCACTTTGTGTCTTATGTTTTGCTTTCTGTTCCTTGTAGACTGTGCGGAGCTCCTGTCAAGGATTTCTCCTGTCCGGTGCTGTGGTACTGGCCCTGAGTTCTCCTGTCCGGTGGTGTGGTCCTGTCACGGATTTCTCATGTCCGGTGGTGTGGTACTGGCCCTTGCAGCTGTAAGTATAAATGATATGTGCAAGCGGGCACCATCCACTAATATAATTTGTAGCGGGATCACCCAATGCATATAAAACAAGTAATCAGAGAAAGTTTAAAAAAAGACATATGCAAAAACGGGGATCACCAAATAGAGTTCAATACAAAAATATATTTTATTAATTGGATACCACCACAAAAAAAATTAATTAAAAACATTTAAAAGTCCCCACTTGGACAATGGTCTGAGAAAACCAGGTCATATATTAAAGAGTATAATACTCAAAATCCTACCCACCATAGTGCTTTATATAACAACAGCCCCAGTGTCATCCAAACCTTGGCACATGTTAAAAAATACAAATGAAAAAAAGATGAAAAAAATATACGCATGTGCCCTAATACAGGTTAAACAGTGTATACATGCTGTTATCATAGCATAACATAATATAGTATAAGGACAATCAAACCCAATGGGGAAAATCCAAGCAAAGCATGAACACCATATCCAGATAAAAAAAAGCCATCAGGCAAAGGAAGGCCAGAAATAGACACTGGAACAATTACTTCAAGGAGGCAATATGTCATGCCGCTACCGCTGCCGCTCCCGGAGCCCTGTCATACTTGCGTGTCCTCGGCATCCCGGAGCGTCTCCTCAGCTGCAGCGTCCTCTTCTCAGCGCTCGCTCCCGGCTTCTGCTGCTTGTTGGGTGCGCGTGCACGCCGTGTTCAGTACTGCGCATGCGCATTGCTAACTTTCGTCTGGCACTTTCTTCCTGTCCTCTCTATCTCCTTGGAGGACTCTCACCCAGAAGTACTGCGCAGCGCTGCTTTATTTACCGCCTCCTTCCTCTCCCCTGTGCCTGATGATCATTTGTGATTCCAAGTGTTCTAGGTCGCACCTTTACCTTTTGTTACCTTACGCTCCTTAGATCCAGTCCTGTGTCTCGGCATACCAGCCAGTCCTGAGTCTCTGCATACCCGCTAGTCCTGTGTCTCTGCATACCCGTAAGTCCTGTGTCTCTGTATACCGGCCAGTCCTGTGTCTCGGCATACCAGCCAGTCCTGAGTCTCTGCATACCCGCTAGTCCTGTGTCTCTGCATACCCGTAAGTCCTGTGTCTCTGTATACCAGCCAGTCCTGTGTCTCGGCATACCAGCCAGTCCTGAGTCTCTGCATACCCACCAGTCCTGTGTCTCTGCATACCAGTCAGTCCCGTGTCCTCTCCGCTCTCGCCAGTTCAGTGTTCCTGCCTTATCCACCCGTCCTGTGTTTCTTGCACTCCCGCTAGTCTGGTGTCTCCGTGGATTACCTTCTTCTCTATCTTTTTCTCCCAGCTGCTGTGGCGATACTCCCCCACAGGCCTGCCCCTAACTCTCCCTGTATAGGGGGCAGTCTATCTGGTCAGCTCGTCCGTGGGTGGGTCGTCGTCACGGTCCAGTGGGTCCACTTTCCATTTTTTCTATAGATCCCACACACAATGTAAATAATCAGACAAATACTTCACCCTGATCTATACTGATAGTCACCCCCCGTGAAGAAAGCAGTCAGGCAGAGTAGGTGCTTGACCCACGCGTATCGACACCTAAAAGTGTCTTTCTCAGGGTCAGAAATTCATAGTAATGTAAGTGACTGTACTTTTTAATTACTATGTTGCTCTGCCCAGTGTCGCACTCTGCCCAGTCTCATACTCTTTGTCACGTTGTGTCTTATGTTTTGCTTTCTGTTCCTTGTAGACTGTGTGGTGCTCCTGTCATGGATTTTTTCCTGTCCGGTGGAGTGGTACTGGCCCTGAGTTCTCCTGTCTGGTGGTGTGGTACTGTCCCTGATTTCTCCTATCCGGTGGTGTGGTCCTGACATGGATTTCTCCTGTCCCATGTAATGGTACTGGCCCTGAGTTCTCCTGTCCGGTGGTGTGATACTGTCCCTGATTTCTCCTATCTGGTGGTGTGGTCCTGTCACAGATTTCTCCTGTCCAGTGGTGTGGTACTGGCCCTGATTTCTCCTGTCCGGTGGTGTGGTACTGGCCCTGATTTCTCCTATCTGGTAGTGTGTTTTTTTTTTCTTGTAGACTGTGCGGTGCTGCTGTCCAGGTGTTGTGCTGCTGTCCCGTTGTTGTGCTGCTGTCCCGGTTCTGTGCTGCCTGACTGCTGTGCTGTTGGACTACTGCCTGTAAGTATTGGCATCCATTGTGTTTTTAATTTTGGCTTTTTTTTTTCTTTTCTTTGGCTACATTTTTGTTGGCTCTTTTGCAACTTCAATTTTTCTTATCAGTTTGTAGTGTTTCCCTTGACTGCTGCCTGCTTTTCCAACATGTCCTCCAGTGAAGACTCTACTTCCAAGAGTGGACATGACACTGATTGTATAATCACATTTGATATACTGATTGGTATGTATTGACTGTCAATACTACACATGTGGTAAATCATTTATTTTCTGTACAGGAACCTTCCAGTGATGAAGAGCAGGAGCAGTTGAGTGGAAATGAATCTTCCCAGGGTCGTCATGCTCAAGTTCCTGAGGAGGAAAGACGGCGTGTAAGTTTTCTTTTCATTATCAAAGTTGCAAATTAATTTGTTTTCAGTTTTGTATCTTTAAAACTATATGACTTATATTTATTTTTTTATTTCATCTATAGGTTCCACAATATGAGGAAGGCAAGCCCGAGTTTGACAATGACAAACTCATTTCTCTTGTGCAAGAACTAGTAGCATTGTGGGACACCCTTGATCGTCAGCATTCTGACTCAGGATTGATTCGACGACTCTGGGAAGAAGTGGCCAGATTGCTGTTGTCTGATTGGGACCACACAACCCCACAAGACAGAAAGGATTCGTAAGTATTGTAATATGGTCTGACACGTCTGTTTTCCTGTAAATGTTAGGCGCCTTTTTTTACAATTTATTTAAAAAAAAAATGTCTTCCCTCTTCACAGTGAAGAGAGTAAAAGTCCATTGGGGTTCGATGAAGAATCACTTCAACAAGGATATAAGAGAGGAGAATCGGGTTTGAAGTGGTGCTGCTCCAAAACTCAAAAAGTATAAATACCATTGTATGCTGGTTTTTCTGAGGCCTGTGGTTGCTCAGCGAATGTGAGTATCTTTTGTGTTGTCTTACTATTATATAAAGTATTTAATTCTTTTTTGTAACGTTTTTCATTCCACACAGAACCTGGAGCAGCACAATACAACCTGGATTGTCCTCAGTTGGAGGTGCCCCTCATCGACCAGCCAGCGAAAAAAGTCCCAATCATCCACCAATGATGGAGCAACCAGGCAGGCTTCACAGGCTGGGGAACAGGCAGCCAGTCCATCAGGTTTTCCCCTCTCCCAGCCTTCTGCCTCTGGTTTTCTTGGGTCTTCTCGTCAGTGGCAGAGGGCCTGGGAGAGGTGAATCATGCCTGAGTTTATTCACTTAAGCTCGATCTTCCAGGATGGGCTGTGGTAAGTTGAAGAAAGGCTGGATAGTGGGTTCACTCAGATGAACACATTTTTCCAGGAATTCCACAGACGCCTTGACCGCCTGGAAGCCAACCTTCAGAGACAGGCGCAATATTTTTTTTCCGCAATAGAGCGGGGCGTGTCGGAAAACCTGCCACCTGATCTCCAGCTCTATGTAATGAAGGCCTGTCAGGCTGCTTACACCGAGGCCATGCAGCAGTCCCAAATGCAGTCAAGATATCACCAGCTGCTACACATTTCGTTTTCCTACACGGCAACAAGGGCCAGTACAGCACCAGTGGCAGAATACGCCAGCCCCACAAGGACTTGGATAATTGACTTCAGCACAAGTGAACTTTCCTCTATCACGACCGCTGGACATTATGCCAGCAGTTCCTACAGTTCCCAGCTACACCATGCAGCTGAGTGCAGCACCCCTGCAGCATGCAGCTCCCACCAAGCAGCCGAGTGCAGCACCCCTGCAGCGTGCAGCTCCCACCACACAGCCGAGTGCAGCACTCCTGCAGGATGCAGCTCCCACCACACAGCCAAGGGCAGCACCACTACAGCATACTGCTTCCACCACACTGCCTAGTGCAGCACCCCCTGAACAAGAAAGAAAACAACACCGAGGGAACAGCAAAAAAAATGCCCAGTACACACCAAAAACAAAAGCCAGGGAGAAGAAAACTTGGCAAAAAGAATTACCCTCCACCCCCACCCTCCCCTCCCAATGTGTCTCTGTTATCCAATCTGTCTACACCTTCCCTTGTGTCTATCCCTTCCCATGTGTCTATCCCTCCAAATTTATTTTGCACTCCTAATGTGTCTTCTTCCCCAATGACCCAATCCTCCATTTTGTTGCCACTTCCCCTGTAACCACTCCCTCACCCACTCCTACCCAATTATCCCAGCCCGACACCCCCGTGGTCCACAATGTCACCCCATCTAACAGACCCCGAAGCTAAACTCCATTTTTATTTATTGTTTTAAAATTAATGTTTGTTAAAGTAAAAATTGTTTTTTTTGTTAATAAAAAATCTTTTATTTTCACAATCACTGTGTTTATCTCTTTATTTGAAAACACACACATGTGGGTATTGTATAACAGGTGATACAGTGGAGGGGTTTTTATTGTTAAAGTCAGCAAACAATACAGGTACATTTACAAGCGGATTAAACAATTTCATCTTGCCATGCCACACGTCCAATATCAGAAACAAAGTAAGCAGCAAAGTTATCCCTCATTTGGAGAACTTCCACTGTAGTCCTCAGAGGGTGATCTCGGTAATCCCACAATGTGCTAACAACAGGTTCCTCAAGCTCTATGACGTGTCGCTCTTTTGCCAGGATGTAATTGTGCAGAACAACACACACTTTGACAACCTCATCAATTGTCTCAGTTTTTAGATTGATGGCTGTTCACAAAATGCGCCATTTAGATGCCAGCAAACCAAAGGCACACTCCACAGTTCTTCATGCCCTTGTCAGTTGGTAGTTGTAAATTCTTTTGATGTGATTAAAGTCCCAACTCGCGTATGGTTTTAAGAGGTTGGCACACATTTGAAATGCCTCATCCCCAACCACAACAAATGGCATTGGCGGTCCTTCAGTATTTGGAAGAGGTCGCGGTGTTGGAAAATTGTAGTTATTCCCATACAAACGTTGGCCCATGTCAGAGTCTTTGGAAGTCTGAGAGTCATTTCCTCGTCCATATGAGCAAACGTCAATGGCAACAAATCAACAGTCAGCATCTGCAATCGCCATGATAATAATTGAAAAATATTTTTTGTAATTGAAATATTCGGATCCACTTCCAGCAGGTTTCAGAATCCAAATATGTTTGCCGTCAACAGCCCCCAAACAGTTTGGAAAATTACAAATGTCCTGGAAGTTTGCAGCATTTTCCAGCCAGAGTTCAGTTGTGGGTTGGGGGATGAATTCTTCATGCAGAACATCACATAAAGCACGGCAGGTTTCTGCATCTATTCCAAAAAGGGCGGACACACCAATCCGGAATGGAAAATGTACAGATCTTAAGGTCTCTCCGGTAGCCAGGGATCTACAGAAGATGGAAAAAAAATCAGTACATGGCTTTTATAACAACAATACTAATGACAAGTGTTTCTTTTTCAAAATTACGTACCTCACGGTCACCAACAGACGTTCCTCAGCAGGAATTGCTTGACGTAGTTGTGTGTCCTGCCTGGTGATGGATCCTCGGACACATAGCAGCAAGTCATTGAAGCTCTGTTCTGACATCCTCATGTAGCCGAAAAAATTCTCCAGGTTTTCAAGAAGCTCTCTGTACAAAGAGTGGTAGGCTCCACTGCTCTCTCGTAATTCTACAGGAAAAGCATTGTCCGCATAACCATTTTCCCTGAGAAATATGAAACACATGCGCATAAACAACGCAAATGCATGCCAAAACGCATTTAAAGGCATGCACACGCAGCTTTTTTTGGCGTCATGCATAAGCTGATATGGATAAACGCAGCGTAAGCATGCGTTTAAATGCATTTTGGCATGTGTTTGCGCATGCAGATGATACGCTGCGCACAAATACGCTAATGTAAACTTAGCCTTAGTCCTCAGTAATTACAGTTTGATGCCTAACATGGCCTTCTCTCTTCTATGTAGCGAAAAGCCCCTACACAATGTGACTGCAAGATGGCAACAGTATTTGTGCTTTGGTTTTACTTAAATTGAATTTTTGCCACTTAAGAGCAAGCAGTATATTCTTTCTGCCATAAAATGGTTTAGACACTTAGAATGTCTTCTTCAACCTGTTCCAGTAAGCGAAAAGCCAGCACTCCGGCCTTCTGTAGAAAACACTGTATTTATTATATTATATCTTTATTCTATACATGCTAAAACAACTGAAAACATATCTCTGCTATGAATAAGGATGTTTACTTCCGAAATGTGTCAGATGGTTGATGACCTGTGTTTAGTGGTTTTAACACAAATGGAATAAAGTTACAATAAACACAGAGTTTTATCAAGAAGGACGAAGTGCTGGCTTTTCAATTACTGAAATATATTGGCAAGCTTTGCTCAAACTGCCAAGGATCCTGGATGAACCCATTACAGGTGCTGTGAGCCGTTAGTTTTCTTATGTTGGATTATTCAACCTGTTAACGCTGTCCAAAGCCTGCCTCAATTGAGCGTCAAGCATGCACCATTTTTTTTCCGGGACTGTGCATGTAGTATGAGCTTCTGGCTTTGCACAGTATTTCAGTAAGTCTGACAGACAGTTGCCTAATCAGATTGTCAGAAACATCAAGAAATCAACTGTCATCACAAGAGAAGATATGGAGTGCTGCATATTTATCATGTAAATGAATTACAGCCTATGCGATACACAGTCATGAGAGATCCGCCAGAGACAGAGTAGATCATTGTTGGTTGCCCTCTGTCCTGGTAAAAGAAGGAAACCATAAGCAGGGCCCCAACCATCTATGAAGTCTGTAAGCCCTAAAATGACAGAGCTTGTCTTGAAGAAACAAACCTTATAAGCAATGGGAGCTGAAAGTGATAGAGAAGCCAACAGAGGAATCACTTAACCCCTTAAGCCCCGAGGGTGGTTTGCACGTTAATGACCGGGCCAATTTTTACAATTCTGACCACTGTCCCTTTATGAGGTTATAACTCTGGAACGCTTCAACGGATCTTGGCGATTCTGACGTTGTTTTCTCATGACATATTGTACTTCATGATAGTGGTAAAATTTCTTCGATATAACTTGCTTTTATTTGTGAAAAAACGGAAATTTGGCGAAAATTTTGAAAATTTTGCAATTTTCCAACTTTGAATTTTTATGCTCTTAAATCACAGAGATATGTCACTAGTGTTGAGCATTCCGATACCGCAAGTATCGGGTATCAGCCGATACTTGCGGTATCGGAATTCCGATACCGAGTTCCGATACGTTTGTGGTATCGGGAATCGGTATCGGAACCATATTCATGTGTAAAATAAAGAATTAAAATAAAAAATATGGATATACTCAGCGGTAAGGTCCAGGGGCCGCCGGAGAGGTGAGTATATCCATATATATCCATATACTCACCTCTCCGGCGATATAAAGAGTAGTCACCTAAGCGCATATCATACCAGCAGATGGTGCGGGAAACGTGTCCACTCCAAACCCACCCCACACTCCAAACCCACGTGGACACGTTTCCCGCACCATCTGCCGGTATGATATGCACTTAGGTGACTACTCTTTATATCCCTAATTATATATGATTTCACTATCTTTACCTACATGCTCCTGTTGGGTTATTTCTATTATTACAAATGGAGCAGGCAGTGATTACTATATGGTCTGTGGTCCCTAATGCACTGCACTCGGCCGCTGGTGTGGGTTACTTTGTCTGACTCCATGCGGTTTATACGCTGTGTTTGCAGTTTTTAACTCACTATTACTTTCATTCCTTGTATTATTTCATGTATATTTAATAAAGATTTTGTATTTTCATATTTTTGACTATTGCACCACATTTTTTTTTGAGTGGTTTGTTTTTTACACATGTGGAAATATTTTTTTTTACATTTTTACTTTGTCCCAGGGGGGGACATCACAGATCGCTGATCTGACAGTTTGCACAGCACTCTGTCACATCGGCGATCTGACTTACAGTGCTGCAGGCTTACCAAGCGCTTGCTCTGAGCAGGCACTCGGTAAGCCACCTCCCTCCCTGCAGGACCCGGATGCCGTGGCCATTTTGGATCCAGGCCTGCTGCAGGGAGGAGAGGTAAGAGACCCTCGCAGCAACGCGATCACATCGCGTTGCTCCGGGGGTCTCAGGGAAGCCCGCAGGGAGCCCCCTCCCTGCGCAATGCTTCCCTGTACCGCCGGCACACCGCGATCATGTTTGATCGCGGTGTGCCGGGGGTTAATGTGCCGGGGGCGGTCCGTGCCCGTGGCAGTCCGATAGGCAGCAGACACCCGGCCGCGAACGGCCGCGCTCCCCCCGTGAGCGCGGCCGATCGCATATGATGTACTATCCCATCACTGGGAATTAAGTCCCAGGTCACCTTGACGGAATAGTACGCCATATGGGATTAAGGGGTTAAAGGAGTGTTCTGACATTGTCTCTTGAGCAGCTCAGAGCAATACAATTTCCTTAGTCTCCTTACTTCCTGGTTTCTGCTGGTTTCAGTACAAGTTCTGCTGTAACACAATCAGCTATCAATGGTTTGTTCTGAGTCTACACTGCTATCACTGAATTTATATAGAGAGATTCAGGGCGCGTGAACAAGCCCATGGCTCCGGACACCAAGAGCAGTGAGGCGAGGTTAGGAGATCTGTTGTGAAAGCTGCGGAATAATGATTTTGCAAGATCTATAACAGCATCTCTTCAGAAGATGAGAGGAAGGGGAGGGAGGTTAGCAGCTAAATGCTGTATAGAAATCAATTTGTTAGAGAGAGCTGACTGAGATATTAACCCCTTCATGATCGGAGCTTTTTTCAGTTTTGCGTTTTCGATTTTTGCTCCTCTTCTTCTCATAGCCATAACTTTTTTATTTTTCTGTCAATATCGCCGTGTGAGGGCTTGTTTATTGTGGAACGAGTTGTACTTTTGAACGACACCAAATTCCAACTGCGGTGAAATTGCAAAAAAGTGCAATGATTTTTTGTTTGGCTTTTTTACTAGGTTGACTAAATGCTAAAACTGACCTGCCATTATGATTTTCCAGGTCATTACGAGTTCATAGACACCAAACATGTCTAGTTTCTTTTTTATCTAAGTGGTGAACAAAAATTCAAAACTTTGTTAAAAAAAATTGCACCATTTTTCGGTACCCGTAGCGTCTCAATTTTTTCGTGATCTCTGGTTGGGTGAGAGCTTGTTTTTTGCATGCCGAGCTGACATTTTTAATGCTATATTGGTGCAGATATGATCTTTTGATCGCCAGTTATTGGATTTTATTTCAGTGTCGCAGCGACCAAAAAACTATAATTCTAGTGTTTTTACCTTTTTTTCTCGCTACAACGTTTAGCGATCATGTTAATCCTTTGTTTTATTGATAGATCAGGCGATTCTGAACGCGGCAATACCGAATATGTGTATGTTTGATTTTTTTTTATATATTGTTTTATTTTGAATGGGGCAAAAGGGGTGGTGAGTTGAACTTTTATGTTTTTTTATTTTTTAAATATTTTTACAAACATTTTTTTTTTTACTTTTGGCATATGCTTCAATAGTCTCCATGGGAGACTAGAAGCTGCCCCAAGCCAATCGGCTCTGCTACATAGAGGCGATGATCAGATTGCCTCTATGTAGCAGATTTACTCACTTGCCATGAGCGCCAACCACTAGGTAGCGCTGATAGCAATCCGGCACTGACAACCATAGAGGTCTCCAGGAGACTTTCGGTTGTCATGCCAACACACCGGTGACCCACGATCACGTGATGCGGGTCACCGGTGGGCGGATTTCCGGCGCGATTGCCGGAAGCGCTTGTTAAATGCTGCTGTCACAGTTTAACAGCGGCATTTAATGGGTTAATAGCCTCAGGTAGACCGAAATTCCACCGGCGGCTATTCCGGGCACATTTCAGTTGTTCAAAACAGCTGACACGTCCCGGGATAGATGTGGGCTCACCGCCGCAGTCATCAAAGGGAGGGAGTTCAATGTCGGCGTACTATTAAGCCTGAAGTCGGAAAGGGGTTAACAGTTCACTTCACTTCTGGTATGTAATTAGTACACACTCTCGACCAGGGTCTAGGCAGATAATAGTGTCAGAGTTACATGGAAATTAGCTGTACGCTATAAAAGATAAAAGCTCTCAATGTTGGAGAATGATAGCAGATCGAAAAAAGCATGGCAATCTTGCTTATTTTCATGCTGTCTAACTAATTAAAGAAATTTTAAGAAGTTGAAAATACCCATTTAAGGCAGCTTGGTATCAAGACAAGTTCAGAATCAGCATTGCTGCTGAGTCCAGAAAATGAAAGATTACTACTTAAAAAGTTGGAGCTTTTTTTTATTTAATAACATGTTTTAGTCAGAAAGACTTCAAGTTAAAATGCAGTGTAGAATTGTTTTAGTTGCATGCATTAAACCAGTATGGCTATTAGGAATTAGTATGATCACTTGGACCCATGAATCTTCTCATGAGCAGTTAACTCAGCCCAGCATTCAACTAAAGGACTTTATGCTTGATAGTATATAAAATTCATAAGAGATGAATGTATATACATTATTCTTCAATCAAGGGGTGGGGTGAAGCTTGCATTTCCTCTTTGCCTGTGTCTTTGTAGCGTGAGATGTTGCCCTACTTTGCTTGTAACTAGAGGGATGGTGTTTGTGGTGAATCTAATTGGTGTTGGCACCTGTCTTATGTCTTGTTCTCCGCACAGTTGTGCCTTGGTGATGACACGCGAGCATGCATGAGAAAAGAAGCATTAGTGTACCTCCCGCTGCCATCCTGCGACAGCCGCATTATGTGCCTCGTCTTGCTTTCACAAGGAGACTTAACACATACTTCACACATGTCTGAGACAGTAGGCATCATCCTTATACTCGGATGAGGTTCAAATGCCACTCAGAGCCAAATCACTATCTAGCTGGTATATCGGCACATGTTTCACGAACGGGTCCATCATGTGCATAGCTATTGTGTTCCCTGCCAGATGACACTTTTGTAATGCTGTCACTTAGGCCAGTTTGTATCAGTCTCACTGCAGTATGAAGTTTTATACCATGGTTCCTCTGCAGAATTCACTTATACAGAGACAGATGTGTCTAGTTTTTGTTTTACAAGGCAGACATTTAGCTCTCTTTATGAGCTCCCCAAATAGCAAACAGTCACTTGAAGCATCCCTCTTGCTATGTGCCGCAGTATTGCAGCGAGATGGAGGGTAGCAGACAGCTTGGTCATTTATTTTATTGAGTAGGTCAAGCTATAGCAGCCACCTGATAGAGTGAATTTTCTTGCAAAGCAGCCAAGTTGTTTTACTTATTATGAAGGCGATATTATGTGGGATTCAGCGGGGGTCCTAACTGAACAGCAAGGTAGAATAGGAAAGTGAAGGTTGTTATGCAATGCTTTATGAGGGAATGGACCTTTTATGCATCATTGTGTCTGCTTTTACAAACACGCTGATGACCTACGACAAAAGAATACCCATTATCAGATAAGCACATTTTGCATAGTAAGACCAGTGCTCTGAATTGAAGAAATCATTAGTGTTTTCTGAAGGTAATACACTACAGTATGCTTTCATCTTGTTTCCATTTATAAAACATCACCTTTTGTTTGATTCAATGTCATTCTTCGAGCTTCCCATGTCTTAGTGATGGTCAATTTGAAAAATCGAGTTTCATTCATGTCTGGATCCATGTTCCCTATGTAATTGTTACATACAATGGTCTTGCTTAACACTACAGCTTTGGCTGGGTTCACACTGATGTTCTGTCCTATAACGGAACAACAAAACAGGGCAGGAAATGGATCCATGATTACGGACATAGGTGGCACCACATGAACCCACTGACTATAATGGCGTCCATTTGGTTTCCATAAAGGTATGAGTTTTCTAAGGATTTTGCCCAGAAGCCACCTGAAAAAGAGCTGTAAAATTTTCCCAAAAAATGAACATAATGCACAGCAATGTCAAAGTGACATTACTGTGCACATGTTCTGTCTTATTTCACTTCTTAAACCTGTTTCAGGGTTTGGTAACGCTCAAACAGTTGAAAGAAGTAACATGCTTATTACTGATGATCGAGTATACTCGTTGCTCGCGTTTTCCCGAGCATGCTTCGGTTGTCTCCAAGTATTTGTTAGTGCTCAGAGATTTAGTTTTCTTTGCTGAAGCTGAATGATTTACAGCTGCTAGACAGCTTGAATACATGTGGGAATTCCCTAGCAACCAGGCAACTCCCACATGTACTCAGGCTGGCTAGCAACTGTAAATCATGCAGCTGCATCAACAAAAACTAAATCTCCGAGCACTTACAAATACTTGGAGACCATCGGAGCGTGCTCAGGAAAACCTGAGCAATGAGTACACTCGCTCATCTCTAATGCTTAAGTCTTCGGGCGGCATTTTCTGGGAAGCCAATCTATACATGAAAGTATAGAGTAAAAGACACCGGCCAAAATGAAAGTGAAGTGTCAATCTAACCTTACGGTAATACAGTACAGTTAACAAAAATTTATATTTGCCTCTATTTCTATAATATCAGAATATAGGTAGTACAGGTTATACGCCTACCACACACTTTAATTCAGAATTATCAGCTCTGTTCCCAGCTACCTTTATATTATCCACAATGTATTTCCAAATCTTACAGCATCATTGGTGTGGACCAGAAGTCAGTCTCTCCATGCATTCCTATGAGACTCTCTTAGCCTATGTTTGCATGTTGCTTTTTTGCTGCTTTTTTTTCTGCAACCAAAACCTGATCTCTTGGCAGTAATGAAGCTGCAGACAAAAAGCAGGCTTTGCCTGATTTTTTGCTGCTATTCTTTATGCGTTTTCAGGATTCCGAAGTTCAGCTTTGCTTCCACCATACAAACATGAACAATACAAGGGGTTAGGCCACCAATGCAAGAAGTATGTGAAACCATAAAACAGTTTTGGAAAAAAAAGGGCAATTTGATCAAATTATTAAGTGGAAAAAGCTTTTTATGTCTGAAAAAATATTGACTATTCTGAACAAAAAAAAGTTCATAAAAAAATACACAATTGCAAATGTAAAAAAGAGCGGGGGGAGTTGAATTGGTAGGGCATAGTTTATCGAAGACATTGACAGTGCATTGAGTTGGCCAGGCTCTGTGTACTTTTACAGATTGGTCAGAAGCATTGAGTTGGTCAGGTATTGTTCAGTTCCACACATCGGTCAGGGACCGTTCAGTTTTACACATTGGTCAGGTATTTAAATAGCCAGACAATGTTTACTTTAAGGGCTCATACTCACTTGCGTGAAATACGGCCGAGTCTCGCATGGTAACACCCGGCTCTGCCGCCGGCACTTGGGAGCAGAGCGTGCAGCTCCATGTATTGCTATGCGGCTGCAAGCTCCTCTCTGGAGTGCCGGCGGCAGAGCCGGGTGTTACCATGCGAGACTCGGCCGTATTACACAAAAGTGAGTATGAGCACTAATACATATCACTAATTTAATTAACCTCTACTAATACTAACATCCATGAGGATGCTGAAACATTTTGGCTTGAACTTGAGAAAATCACAAAAATAAATAGGTGTCACATAGTGCTGTACCTGCTTTTTTCATTAAAAATGCTGCAAAAACTGATGGCAATGTATTTTGCAGCGTTTTTGCTACTTACTCATTGCTTCCTACAGGTGAAAAAATAATGAAAAAACGCTGAAAGAATTGACATTCTACAGTTTTCAAAAAAGCAGCAGTTTTCCAATTCAGTTAGGAAGAAAAACAAGCATCTGCATGAGATTTCGGAAATCTCATATCTTTTGTGGGAACTGTAAAAAGCAGCTTTTAATTTGCACAAAAAAACAGCACAAAATTCAGCAAAAACACAACGTGTGCACATAGCCTAAGGCTCTACTCACAAATCAGTATTTGTTAGGCCTGTTTCACACGTCAGTGGCTCCGGTACGTGTGGTGACAGTTTTCTCACGTACCGGAGACACTGACTCACGTAGACACATTAAAATCAATGTGTCTCTGCACATGTCAGCGTGTTTTCATGGACCATGTGTCCATTTGAAAAACACAGAGACATGTCAGTGTTCGTGGGAGCGCACGGATCACACGGACCCATTAAAGTCAATGGGTCCATGTAAACACGTACCGCACACGGATGCTGTCTGTGTGCCGCCCGTGTGCCGACTGAGGACCACACGGACAGTGCAGGAGACAGTGCTAGAGTTAAGCGCTGTCCCCCCCCCTGCGTGTGGTGCTGAAGCCGGCAATCATTCCTTCTCCCCAGCAGCGTTCGCTGGAGAGAAGGAATGAAAAATCAATGTTTTTTTATTTTTTTTTGTTTTTAAAATAAAGTTCCCGGTCACCTCCCGCCTCCCACCCCCTGTGAGCCCGCCCGCTGGCATTAAAATACTCACCCAGCTCCCGCGATGCTTCCTCTCAGCGCCGCAGCTTGTCCTGTCCCATAGGGGTGGAGCCGCATATTCATCACTGTAATGAGCGGTACCACGTGACCGCTCATACAGGACAAGCTGCGGCACAGAGGAAGCATCGCGGGAGCTGGGTGAGTATTTTAATGCCAGCGGGCGGGCGCACAGGATCGAATCTACACCGAAAATGATATTAATAAAAATGCCATCTCTGCATGCAAAAAAATAAGCCCTCACCCAGCCCCAGATCCCGAAAAATGGAGGCACTACACGTCTCGGAAAATGACGCAATTTTTTTATTTTATTTTTTTGTTTTTACAAACTTTGAATTTTTTATTCACCACTTAAATAAAAAAGATCCCCTAGATGTTTGGTATGTACAAACTCATAATAATCTGGCAAATCTTAATGACAGGTCAGTTTTAGGATTTCGTAAACATGGTGAAAAACAATTGTAGAATTGCACTTTTTTTGCAATTTCACCGCATTTGGATTTTTTTTTTACCATTTTCCACTACATTATATGGTAAAAGTAATGGTGTCGTTCAAAAGTACAACTCGTCCTGCAAATAACAAGCCCTCATATGGCCATTATGGTAGAAAAATAAAAAACGTTATGGCTCAGGGAAGAAGTTGAGCAAAAAACAAAAGCAAAAACGGAGAATGGCCCTGGTGTGAAGGGGTTAAAGTGTTAAACGCTGCAAAAATGTTGGAACGATTTTACCATTAAAATATGAAAGAACACAATGAGCAGCATGTGATCATAAAACTAATAATTTCACTAGTAAAGTAATAATAAAATGATACTATGATATTAGAAATACAATTCTAATAATATTGGAATAGATATTAGGGGATTTGATCAAGGGTAAGTTAAAAAAAAAAGAAATAAATATTTAAAAGAATAGTGGTAGTAATAAATTATAATAGTATAGCACTATTAGAAATAGTATATTAATAGCATAGTACATTATTTATTACGTATCAGCAGGTTTCCTCCAGGGCTTTATGACTGATTGCCTTTTCCTAGGGTCAAGAAGGAATTTTACCCCTTGACACAAATTGGCCAACCATCGCACCTCCATGCGCACAGTATAGAGGTGATGTGACTTGACCAGGACCTGGTCCATTAGCCACGGCAGCAGTCTGTGGCTGGAAGGACAGATGTCCTGAGAACTGCCTTATTATACCGGTAATATGCGGTTCTTCTTTAGAGTTGCCGGCCAGGTATAAGTCATTGTTGCAGCGTAATGTACATATGATGTTGTGCCACGATGGCTAACCAAATGAAAAGCCGCAGATGCCAGGAGGTGGGTGGTAGGCTCTAGGGCTCCTGTCTGATGGTTACAGACTACTGCCATTGCTTATCTCTCTCCCAGAATAATCATCAATACAATCATTTTATGCACATGCTATAGAATATCATTGTGTTCTGCAGGACATTCTGCTGCCAAGAATGATGATCTTGAAAAAGCCTTTAAATTGTCGTTCGCTGGGTGATTTGCAGCCAATTTAAAAAGGACGATAATCAGGAAACAAGCTTTCATAGGAATGACCTTTACCGATTCAACCAGTGTATAGTGTCCCTTAGTTTTATCTGCCCCTTGCCCACAGCTTCCCCATGCAGCTGCACAGAGTTCATGTTAGTGGGTCCTTTCCGGTTCTTACTCTGGAGAATCTGTCAGTAACAGCTGAATGTGCGGGAAATTGTCTCCAAACCTTACAACCCCTAGTTCCAAAGCAATGAAATATATAAAGATTGGTTCTGACTGAGAGCAGAGTCCTGCATCATGGCTTGAGGAAGAAGCAAAAAAAGCTATTCAATTGCTGAAGTCAAGTGTCTGGATTTGTGCAGGTTGTGAGCCGTGCAGGACAGTTCTCCATAAATATCAATCCTTGTCATGTTTGTGCCTATTAGTTAACCAACCAGTAGGTCAGGTGCCACATGTGGCTCTCAGGCTTCCAGTATGTGGCTTACCTGCTGTTTAAACCTGTAGACACCATTTTGCTCTAGTGGCACCACAGAGATTACACCATTACCACAACTTGGTTCCTAAGTTAAAAGCATGTCAGTAGACATTAAAGGGGTTGTCTTATGACAATAATGACAAGTCTACAGAATATGCCTTAAAGAAGCCCTCCATTAAGTTTTTCATTCATTAAATCAGCGTACATGTGCATGTAATATAGTATGAGTTTATTGTAGGAACTCACCTACAGCTGATGTATCCAGTGTTCACCACTCACTCACCAGTGTGACTGCAGCATTACAATGTAAGGATATTGAGCGTCAGAATGAGGTCCTATAGGTTTTCACTGTAAAACAGACTTCCAGCTCACGCATAGAGCACAGAGGGAGCCATTTAGTCGTAATTGTACGACTAAGAAGAGGAGAAGAACGGTGCTGCACACTGGAGAAAGCGGAGGTAGGTGAGTATATTAATACAGCCACACTACATTATATGTACACACTTAATGAATAAAAAACTTAACAGGAGGGCTTCTTTAAATGTACAATAGATGCAGTTATCCAACTCTGAGACCTGTCTCTATCTCCGGAACTGGGGTCCCTCAATAACGAGTTCCGTTGGTTGTCTCAGCCGCGGTGTCAGGAGAAAACTGCACAAGTGTGTCTCTCTCCATTCATTGCTATGAACATTCTCCATGAAGTGGACCAAAAATTAGTATGCCATGCGCGCCACGTGTAACTGTTGTTTACAGGATAATTTAATGTCCAATAAAAAATTATATTGCGGCACTGCGTTAACTAAAAAAATCCATGTAAATATTTTTACTCCAAAAAAGACTAAATTCTTCAAGGAATATTACCTTTATTGGCTAACCAGAAAACTGCTATTTGCAGCTTTCAGAGCACTGAGACTCCTTCATTAGGCGGGTTTATAAATGAATGACTGAGACAAGAGCATAACATTTAGAAAATGTTACAAAGAACATGGGGTGGCTGTGCCGATACCACCTAAAGATAGGTCAACTTAATAAAATGCAGGTTTTGTATTAGATGGAGAGGTGGTAGGGATGATGACTGAGGAGTTTAGTGATCTGGAGTCAGTCTGGTAGAGGTGTGAACGGTGTTCAAGCAGTGAGTTAAAAATCCAAGTGTTGGATTGATTGATGGAACATCCCTATCAGCTTGAATTTCCAGATACTATGTCCTGGTCCAGAGAAGTGTTTCTCCACAGATGTGTCCAGCTCTTTCCTTATTATGTGTCTGTCAACCACAAACAGCCACTGAGCATGTTCGCTCATCATACTCATAGATACTCATGTCATCATCCAACGCAGGTAGACTCCATGGCTTTGCTTTTAGTTTTCTCTCTTTAGCTCCTTTAGCTGTAAGCTCACTTCTAAGTAATCGTATCCACTTCACTATGTAAAACAGAGATTTTTTTGATCGCTTTCCATATCAGTTCTAAATTGTACATCATTTTTTTTGCAGCAGTAACACAGATCTCTGACACATCAGTATCGACAAATGTGAATGGGACTACGACCGGACTTTGTTATCAATGGTCCCTGTGCTGTTTCTTTACGCGGACTCTCTGGGTCCGTGTACTGTCTGAGAAAAAAACAGACAGCACATGGATAGGGTGCAAAAGAGGAGTGAATGTGGCCTCAGTCGGAACCTGTCCTCTAATAAACAAACCATAAAAAATTTAAAACTGGAAAACCCCTTTAAATACAGTAAATATATTCATTTTACATTCCTAATATTTCATAAAAAACAACTAATTCACCCCAGGTTATCGGAGTGATAATGATACTGTCCCAGTTTTCCTGATGGACTACGGCAATTTATAATAGTACTAGAATGAGGTCTACTAGGCTAGATCAATGTAATTTTCTTGACCTAGTTATGTGATGTACACAAGCACAAAGCATTGTTCATTTTTTTAAGATACACCAATTATATCAGTAAAGACTGAGCTGTGAGGGAAGAACAGAATTCTGAATGGAATATGGTTATTTATTGGGCTGCGGCTTTACTGAAAGCATTTTGATTTTTTATTAATAGGATTGTAGTTCAGATTTTTTCAAAATTCCCCCCAATTTATCCTCCATTGTAATGCACAAATACAGGATAAGTGAGAAAGTGACTAGAAGAGTCCTGAGCTTCCTTAACCACCAGTCCAGAAATAAAATAGTGCTTATAATAAAACAATTGTTCTTCATTTGACAACATGCAAAAAATAACAGGGTCAATTATTTCAATTCCAAATTGTGTAACGAGAGATCAATACATAACATTGTAATAAATTGACAGTACAAAAACGTTAAGTCCAAATATTACCCCAAAACTCACTATGACTTAGTAAATAAGTGATACATTGCTTCATTTTTAACAGTTCTAACTTTGTACTACCCAACGGATAAAAGGATTTTTTTTGTTACTTTTCGCATAGTATTGTAAGGGGGTCGACAGCACTGCGGGTACCTGCGTGCTGGGTCCGGAACTAGAGAGGCTGCATCCCCTATTCCCGGAGGGAAGCCTGAGTGAGCCGGACCTTCTCTTATTGTCAGGGGGAAGCGCTAGTGGGGCGGACCGACCTTCCTGCTGTCCCAGGAGGGCAGAGAAAGAAGAGGAGAAAGCGTGCGCAGCAGCGGTGGTATAAAAGAGAAAAGCGCGCGCAGTAGGTCAGTTCGACGCGAATGAAGAGCAGCGCACAGAGCAATAAGTGGTTCGCTCTGCCTCCCCTGCCCTTACCAGAGTACCGGCACTGCGACAGGTGGCATATAGAGAGCCCTTGACGCCTGCAGAGGGACCGCTGCAGAGCAGAGCCATGCACACCGAGCAGTCCAGAAGGACAGGGACTGCTGATCTGGGGGGAACTGTGTGTCTAGCAGCAGCAGCCAGAGAGAGGAGTGCTCCGTCCGGGAAGCACCAGCATCGTGCAGGCCAGCGTCCGCCATCTCCCGCCACCAGCAGCGGGGATTAGAGAGAGAGAGTGATGTGCAGTGTGTGCCTGGTGACTACAGAGAGAGGTGCAGTGTACCGGTGACTACCAGAAAGCAAGGCGCCAAAGGCACCAAGTCCGTGAGTACAACACACGTGCCCCATAAGAGTAACCGGGGACAGGACAGACCCTTGCACCCTGACGGTGCCATTATGGATTTGCCGAGCCATGTTGGGCTCATACAGGACTGTGGCCCGTACACTTGTCAGACACTACAGCAGGGACCAGTGAGTGCTTCGTTCCCAGAGCATCTGTACAGCGTAGGCCTGCGCCCAAGCACCGCCACCACTCCCGCTGACAGAGACTGTGAGGCGAGTCGTGCAGGGGCCACGTCAGGGGACTAGGGCTCAGCGGAAGGTACTGGAGACTGACTGCTGCTGCCAGAAGATGGGGCATTGATGCTAAAAGGACCTACAGGGAAAAGATACCACACCAGCTGTTGTTGGCGCTAACCATTTTATGGACCTAGGAATCATTGACTCTCATCAAAACTGCTGTTACTATTAACATTATTCTTCACCTCACCATATCCTTTGCCATTGAACTGTTTTATCCCGTTTAACTCTTTACCTCCCTGCTTGGAGTATTCCCCTGTTAATAAACTTGTTAACCCTTGCTCTGCCTCCTGTCCGTCACTGCATCCTGCTTACGGTATAATAGAGCAAATGACATATAGAATTTACCACACAATTCAGTAACTACAGTCATAAAGGAAACTCAATAACTTCATGGAGTCCAATCCAATCTGTGGACAGTATGGTGTAGAGAAGAAGGTGAGTAGAATGATACATAGATTTGTTGGAAAAGATTCAGCATAACTTGTATTTTATTCATTGAGATTCTTGGTATTTGGTTTGTAGGCATTAGAGTCCAGTGGGCGGTCCAATTCAATGATTGACAGCTATTTCTGCATGCACATTTGTATAGGGCAGACTGTCAATCACTGGATAGGACCACCCACAGGACGACTCCTATGCCTACAAACACCAAGGATCTCAATTACTTAAATCTAAGTTTTACTAAAACCGTTCCTATAAAATGTATGTATCAATCTGATCATCTTATTCTGCCGTATATCATCCTGTCTGCAGAAAAGATACAATTTTTAACGCAAATTGTTCCCTTTAAATGATATCTTCTTAAAGACAAGAAGGTAACACTACACTGTATAGGGATTCCTAATGTGAGGTATAGATGAGCTCAAGCAGTTCCCTTATTAGAAATGCACAATGCGAAGAAACGTATCATGCTGTGTATTATAATTCTTCAATTTCAGAGTCACCAGTGGAGAATATTTGAAATTAAAATCTCTCATTAGTATTCCATTTAAAAGTTGCTCTATTGTATCTATTCACCATTTTTTTCAATCAAGAATGAGAGCCATAGTATGTATTATACCTCGGCAAACAGAGGAAAACTATTGTGCATTGCACATGTTTCGATGCTGCCCTGTAGGTTACATTAGAGCTGCACATCCAGAGCTGTCTACAGTTTGCCTGGAGTAGTCCTCTAGTATTCTTGTAGCTCCTGCCATATTTGCAGGAATACCCATAGTGTATGTCATCATAGATCGCATCTTACAAGCCTGACATGAACGCAACGCGCTTTGCTTTCTTCTAATATTAAGGTGTGTAGCTGTCCTAATATGTATGTATACTAAGCTAACAAGTGTGCATATTCAGAGAATGACAGCAGTAGTCAGGGGAAATCAGAGGTCGGGACGCCTTGTGTGATTTCTCCTGACTACTCCTGTCATCCCGCACTTATCACATATATAGGTAAAACTTCATGGGTTCTTTGATACTTTCTTACTTACTACTTGGACAACTTATTCTCATACCCCTCGTTTGGCCCCCATAAAATAACAAAAGCTTATACTCACCTTCCTTGCTGGATCAGCCCCAGCATGGGAGGGGAGTATAGGCTTCATTATTTAATGGGGGCCGAACATTTTGATCAAGAAGGGATTGTCCTAGTAGTAGACAACCCCTGTAATACATCAACACAATATACCTGTTGGGGCAGTTAGTCTATTCCAATACTCAGGATATTTATGATGATCCCTGTCATCTTTAATCTGGCTATGTGATGGTATTAGTTAGGATTAGTGATGAGCGAACGTGCTAGGATAAGGTGTTATCTGAGCATGCTGGTGTACTAACCGAGTTGGGACTACATACACTTTGTGTTCTAGATATGGGATTGTTATGCTTACCCCATGAAAACCTAAGGCAGGATTGGCCCCCTCTTCGTCCTGCTCTGTTGTGCGCCAAGGACCCAGGCTCACCAGAGAAACGGCCAGTGTCCCGGTGCTCCAGTCCAGCCCTGACTTTATTGTTTGGACATTGTGGAAATTGATTGTATATACAGTGTCTGGTGTGGGCAGGGTCAACTTTCTGAGCTCTGTTACATGTTACATCTAAAAAACTCTGATTGTCATAACCGCTGCACCCAGTATTCTAAGTGATACATAACTGGACTCAAGGTCTCTTTTCCTACATTATGCTGCTCTCAGTTGAAGTAGCAAAAACCTGTTAACAGATTCCCTTTAAATCGTATTGGTCCTTCATATGCCAAAAGTGTATGTATTTAGTATCTGTCAAACTGATATATGACGGTATTTATTTTTTTTACCACTGAAGAGAAGAGTGCAAGTTGCTGTGCTTTTCTACAAAGTCAGATTATCTAAAAAAAAAAAAAGTATACTGTTTTGTAAAAGCGTTTTTCTTTCCCCAATGCCTGTATTTTTTAGAGACAGCACCACTGCTTTCCATAGGTTTTGTCTGGTATTGCAGCTAGATCCCTTTGTCCAGGCTAAATACAAAAGATGTACCGTTTCTTTAAAAAAAAGAAAACACACACATCTGAATTTGAAGAGTTATCCCATAAATGCCCAGCAAAAAACAACTGCTTGGGCAATGTCACATACAGATATTTGAACATAGTATGAACCCCTCTGTGTTTTTTTTTTTTGCTCATATAGCAGATAAAGTGCCGATGTGTGTGGCTGACATTGCCAATGCCATGAGGCTCAGTCAGACATTCTAGTTGGGGGTTAAAGTGGTCACATACGAGCATGGCAAAAAAATATTAATGATGATACATTACACAAAATAATTATTTTCATTACTTAAGACATGATCTTTGTTATATATGTGAATAAATATTGAGAATGGAAGACTAGTAATAAAAATAGAACTTGAAAATAAAAACTTCCCTATCATGAGAGTTTGAGATTTTCTAGAACCTTTTTTAACATAAGTGACACAAACACCACAAATACCCACCCAGATGATTCTGTAATGACGGCAAATATTTACAAAGCACAATGCTCCAAATTACCATCAAATAAACAGTTTTGTATATTGTTTATACATCACTTTGCAATTAATGAGCTGCTGTGACTGAACTCTGCTCCTTCCAGCCTTTATTACTGTGGGTTTGAATCACAAGGTTGTGATTATGCAAATCTGAAAAAAATGGTTGTACATTATTTAAAGCCAATTATGACTCTAGTATCTAGTTTCTATAAAGATGCTTTCTGAACGGTGACTTGCTAGTTAGCACAAGAGGTGAACAAAGCTTTGACATTTTGCTTTGCTGGCATTATGAGCCATGGAAAATATTGGGCTAGCTAGATGGGATTTATACATATAGATCATCATTTCATGCTTACTATTGATTCTTAAAACACATATGTGCAGCGCCCCAGAGTCCTGGTCGTTGCAGTAATGTCGTTCTTCCACTAGGGGGAGTGATATTACGTCTGATGGCAATAAAGGAGATCTTCCTACCAGGTATCACAAACCATACACCACACTTCACACTCCAATCCACCAGGGGGAGCCTTGATCCTATCTACTAGGGCACTCCTCACAATAGGGTAAAACTGGTGGGCTGGATAGAAAGTTAGTGAGAAGCTGACTGGGCTCTGCCCATGCGACACCTGTCAGGCAGACAGAGGGAAAGGAGGAACATCAGAGCTGCAGACAGAGGGTCCCTGACAGGGTTGGGATCCTGTCAGAGGCCTAGATAGAAGGCTACGGAGCTGCGCCTGCCCCACGTGTGGCAGCATCCTAAGAAAGGACACGAAGAGAATTGTATTGTAGCGGGTGAGAAACGAAGTCATAGCACAAGGAGATAAAACTAGAAGGAGCTCTGCCTTGTAGAAGGCTGCCTCCTTCTGAGGCGCAGAAACCGGTGGCCGGAACACCGAGGGAGCAACCGTCTCCAAGCCTTGCTCCAGAGACCGGCAGGACAGTCAATTCCAAGTTGGCTGCCCGACCTTAATACCCAGGAGGCACAGTGGCAACTGTGGGGGTCGGGGCATCTCTAGGGTCCCTGTAAAAAGCCTCAGGCCATCAGTCATACGGGTTTGTCCTATCCATACCATCTGGGGGACAGAGAGGAAGACATAACATCTAGAACATCTACAACAGTTGTGAGGACCTTACCGAGAAGCTCAGCAGGGAGGTACTACAACACCCAGGCGCTAGAGGAAGGCTACTGATTTCCACCTGGATAAGAGGACTCTGGATTTGCCTTCGGACCGGCTGGACTCTGCCTACCCTGTGGTCTGTACTCTGGACTGTGGATGCCGAAGTCTTCAGTAAAAGGTAAAGAGACTGCAACCTTGTGTCCTCGTTATTCACTGCGCCTTACATCATCCACCATCACCACCTACACTTCTGGGAAGCCCTGGGGATACACTTCACCTGTGGGAAGGTATACCATCTAGCTGCCATCACATCACCCCAGCGGACCCCTAAGTAGCATCGGTCACCCTGACTGAATACCACAGGTGGCGTCACGAACATTATCCCTTTATAGACCTTTCCCTTTTCATACGGACGCCCCTAGGGCCACGGACCGGGTCAGCCACCGTGACATCCCCCTTGAGAACTGAAGGGTCCCATACTGAGTACCCCATTGCCCTACTGGGGCCCTCCATATGTCAATTAGGTGTAGGATGTAAGAAAAGCTATAGAAAACTTGCTAATGGACTTCATGGTTGATCATCTCAATCACTGGCAGTCTATTAAATATTTTTCAAGTAATTTTTCTTCTTATATACAGTATAAACATGGCGTGCTTGAAAAAAAAGTGAAGCAGCTGCAGTGATGTCTGCACCTTTAGCCAGGTGCCTCCATATGTGGGTGGTGTTGGATGAGACATCATGGACATTATCTATGTGCATTGCAGATGCTGTCCAGCCAGGGATTAGCATGGCTGACACCTATGGTTATGCGTGTATGTGCTATCCAGCCTCCAGCCGGTGTAATCATCTCTTTGCTTTGGCTAATGAGGCACTACCACATCCTACTTAATCTCATAGAATCATAGAACGTTAGCGTTGGAAGAAACCTCCAGGGTCATCGTGTCCAATCCCCCTGCTCAATGTAAGATTCACTAAACCATCTCAGACAGGTGTCTGTCCAGCCTCTGTTTGAAGACTTCCATTGAAGGAGAACTCGCCATCTCTCATGGCAGCCTGTTCCACTCATTGATCACCCTCACTGTCAAAAAACTTTTTCTAATATCTAATCTGTATCTTCTCCCATTCAGTTTCATTTTATTGCTTCTCGAGTTCTCGTGTTTCCATGTGCAAATGAGAATAAGGATGATCCCTCTACACTGTGATCTCCCTGCATTGTTCTGGTAGTTGCCATATACTGAGATCAGTTGCTTCAGACAGTTCTTGTGCTGTTCCTGTGGATATCCTGCTACTGACCTCAATTTTACCTGACCTTGACTTATTGGTTGTCCATCCCTATTCTGATACCATCTTGTCTGACTCTGCTCTTAACTAACCATCCTGTATCTGACACGGGCTTCCCCTCTGACTTCGATTTTGGTTTCCATTTCTGTATCTGGTTTTGTCCTTCTTACATAATACTGACCTGGCTTTGTTTGAGCATCTATGCTGGAGGCTCGATCCTCCGGCCATCAGCCATTCCATAGTTGTAACCAATGGGACCCTGTTCTAAATCTGGATCCCTCAATAGACGTTAAAGAGTGTAGGTCAGGTTCCTCTGGGATCTGTTAGCTGGAGTGACTTGAGCCACGCCTGTCCAATGTAGCCTTTTTGGGCTAACAGTGTCACGGGTTATCCGTGACAGAGAAGAGCCAGAAGACAGCAGCTTCTGATTTCTCCTACTCCTGCATTGACTAGGAGCACTTCACATTCATATTAAATGGTGCAAGTTTCTTTTAGCATTGCAGGGGTTAATCATCTGCTCTGTTGAGAGCTCCTGGAAGTTTTCCTGCGTTAAAGGGACACTGTCACCTGAATTTGGAGGGAACAATCTTTAGACCTAGGGGCGGGGTTTTCGGGTGTTTGATGCACCCTTTCCTTACCTGCCGGCGATTGCCTTGTGCAGGCATGTACTACGGAGGACAGAGAATGAACTTCAATCCAATATTGCAGCCAGCATGCAGCCGGCGGGTAAGGAAAGGGTGCATCAAACACCCGAAAACCCCGCCCCTAGGTCTAATGATTGTTCCCTCCAAATTCAGGTGACAGTGTCCCTTTAAGGCTCCGCTGTGCACTGTATTACTGCTATCGCCTATATAATCTGGGCCCTGGCTAGCATTCATTGTCAGAGTGGCTTCTGCTGCATGGCTGGTGGTTGTTGGTGGTTATTACTGGAGAAGGCGTTTGGTGGATTTATCTGTGACTGTTGCTGTGTTTTGAGTGTGTGATAATTCCCTTTCTTCTAATTTGGTTATGCTCCATCCTCCACTCCATGATGCATTCCTCTGTTATCTGTGTGAGTATATTTGCATGTTTGGTATTTTCCATTATCCCTGTTCATATTACCTTATCAGTTTGTTAGTCTGGTTGGTTTATTACGGTACACTAATACTCCCCTCTTCTTTGGGTGGGGGAAGGGTACAGATTGAGGGAGGATACAGGAGCTAAGGCAAGGTACGTGACCCTGGCGTCTTCACCATCAGAAGTAATCCAGGGAACAGGGCGAGCTAGGGCACCCATAGCAGTAGGGACAGTGAAGGGGCCCCAGGTCCTGGGACACCCGACAACAGAGTCGTGACAGACAGCTTCTAATAGACTTTATGAAGCTAATGCATATTTACCTTACCAATGTGGCTCTTTTCTTCCACCAGTGCTGCCAGGTACTACACCAGTTTTTATTCTTCCTATTCTGGAGACAATGAGCATGTTATTTCTGCAACCAATCACTGGTACAATACCAGTAATTGGATGCTGTGGCCACATGTCCATACTGCCAGAACAGCAAGTACAGGATCCAAAAGGGGACACAGGCAATGCTGGAAGAGACATAGCAGGGAACCGGTAATGTTAAATACTTTGTTTTATTCTTTTTGAACATGGCAAGCTCCTGGGGGTTAAAAGAATTAGTCAGAAGGGATGGACAATTACTTTAATTCAGTGGAACGTTGTGAGAATAAAGCTTCAAAATTATATTAATTAAAATTCGTACACTGCACTGTGTATGTTTCCCCTTGCTTATGTAAGATTAGGAGAGTGGTTGTGAGCCATGGTCAAATGTGAGGGAATACATGCTGCAGAGATTAATGAAAATGTAATTACTGGCTACATTATTAAATGAATGTAACAATATTAATATAATTGTTGTGAAGAAAAATCTTACATACAAAATGCACACTACAGAACCTCAGGTTACATAGTTACATAGTTACATAGTTACATAGTTATTAAGGTTGAAGGAAGACTGTAAGTCCATCTAGTTCAACCCATAGCCTAACCTAACGTGCCCTAACATGTTGATCCAGGGGAAGGCAAAAAAACCCCATGTGGCAAAGAGTAACTCCACCATGGGGAAAAAAATTCCTTCCCGACTCCACATACGGCAATCAGACTAGTTCCCTGGATCAACGCCTTATCAAGGAATCTAATATATATACCCTGTAATATTATACTTTTCCAGAAAGGTATCCAGTCCCCTCTTAAATTGAAGCAATGAGTCACTCATTACAACATCATACGGCAGAGAGTTCCATAGTCTCACTGCTCTTACAGTAAAGAATCCGCGTCTGTTATTATGCTTAAACCTTCTTTCCTCCAGACGTAGAGGATGCCCCCTTGTCCCTGTCTCAGGTCTATGATTAAAAAGATCAGCAGAAAGGTCTTTGTACTGTCCCCTCATATATTTATACATTAACATAAGATCACCCCTTAGTCTTCGTTTTTCCAAACTAAATAGCCCCAAGTGTAATAACCTATCTTGGTATTGCAGACCCCTCAGTCCTCTAATAACCTTGGTTGCTCTTCTCTGCACCCGCTCCAGTTCAGCTATGTCTTTCTTATACACCGGAGACCAGAACTGTGCACAGTATTCTAAGTGTGGTCGAACTAGTGACTTGTATAGAGGTAAAATTATGTTCTCCTCATGAGCATCTATGCCTCTTTTAATACATCCCATTATTTTATTTGCCTTTGTAGCAGCTGCCTGACACTGGCCACTGAATATGAGTTTGTCATCCACCCATACACCCAGGTCTTTTTCATTGACGGTTTTGCCCAGAGTTTTAGAATTAAGCACATAGTTATACATCTTATTACTTCTACCCAAGTGCATGACCTTACATTTATCCCCATTAAAGCTCATTTGCCATTTATCAGCCCAAGCTTCTAGTTTACATAAATCATCCTGTAATATAAAATTGTCCTCCCCTGTATTGATTACCCTGCAGAGTTTAGTGTCATCTGCAAATATTGAAATTCTACTCTGAATGCCCACTACAAGGTCATTAATAAATATGTTAAAAAGAAGAGGGCCCATTACTGACCCCTGTGGTACCCCACTGCTAACCGTGACCCAGTCCGAGTGTGCTCCATTAATAACCACCCTTTGTTTCCTATCCCTGAGCCAGCTCTCAACCCACTTACACATATTTTCCCCTATCCCCATTACTCTCATTTTATGTAACAACCTTTTGTGTGGCACCGTATCAAAAGCTTTGGAAAAGTCCATATATACTACGTCCACTGGGTTCCCTTGGTCCAGTCCGGAACTTACCTCTTCATAGAAGCTGATCAAATTAGTCTGACATGAACGGTCCCTAGTAAACCCGTGCTGATACTGGGTCATGAGGTTATTCCTCTTCAGATACTCCAGCATAGCATCCCTTAGAATGCCCTCCAGGATTTTACCCACAGTAGAGGTTAAGCTTACTGGCCTATAATTACCGAGTTCAGTTTTTGCCCCTTTTTTGAATATTGGCACCACATTTGCTATACGCCAGTCCTGTGGTACAGACCCTGTTATTATGGAGTCTTTAAAGATTAAAAATAATGGTCTATCAATGACTGTACTTAGTTCCTGCAGTACTCGGGGGTGTATCCCATCCGGGCCCGGAGATTTGTCAATTTTAGTTATTTTTAGCCGCCGCTGTACTTCCTGCTGGGTTAAGCAGGTGACATTTAATGGGGAATTTTTATCACTAGTCATATTGGCTGCCATGGGATTTTCTTTTGTAAATACTGATGAAAAAAAGTCATTTAGCATATTGGCTTTTTCCTCATCCTCATCCACCATTTCACCCAGACTATTTTTAAGGGGGCCAACACTGTCATTTTTTAGTTTCTTACTATTTATATAGTTAAAGAATATTTTGGGATTATTTTTACTCTCTCTGGCAATGAGTCTCTCTGTCTCAATCTTTGCTGCCTTGATTTGCTTTTTACAGAATTTATTTAATTTTCTGTATTTATTTAATGCCTCCTCACTACCTACTTCCTTTAATTCTCTAAATGCTTTCTTTTTGTCCCTTATTGCGCCCCTTACAGCTCTATTTAGCCATATTGGTTTCCTCCTATTTCTAGTATGTTTATTCCCATACGGTATATACTGTGCACAGGTCCTATCCAGGATGCTAATAAATGTCTCCCATTTTCTTTGTGTATTTTTGTGTCTCAGGATATCGTCCCAGTTAATTGCACCAAGATCCTCTCTCATCCGTTGGAAATTTGCCCTCCTGAAGTTTAGTGTCCTTGTCACCCCCCTACTACCCATCTTATTAAAGGTTACATGAAAACTTATTATTTTGTGATCACTATTCCCCAAGTGACCCCCAACCCTTATATTTGATATGCGGTCTGGCCTGTTGGTTAATATTAGGTCTAGCAGTGCCCCCCTCCTTGTTGGGTCCTGAACCAGTTGTGAAAGGTAATTGTCTCTCATAGTTGTCAAAAATCGATTACCTTTACTGGAACTGCAGGTTTCTGTTCCCCAATCTATTTCAGGGTAGTTGAAGTCCCCCATAATAATGACTTCTCCTTGAGTCGCAGCTTCATCTATTTGCTTTACGAGGATATTCTCCATTGCTTCCATTAGTTTTGGAGATTTATAACAAACTCCTATCAGTAATTTATTATTTTTTCCCCCTCCCCTTATCTCCACCCACAGGGACTCTACATTTTCATTAAATTCACCTATATTATCACGCAGGATGGGTTTTAAGGAAGATTTTACATATAGACACACCCCTCCCCCTCGCTTATCTGTACGGTCATTTCTGAACAGGCTATAGCCCTGCAAGTGTAACCTGTGTGTCTGAAGATCTGTCTAATAGGCTTATGCATATATATTTAGTCTAGAGGACTGGATCCAATCCTGCTCTGTAATATCAGTTAAGCTTTTTGTATAGCTGTGTGCACTGACATACACATAAACGGATATTGAATATTGGCAGCAACTTTTGCAGTGTATGATGGCTTCATCTGTACATAACATGCACATGTCTTCTTTTCAAGCAGTTGTCCACTTAAAAAAATGTGTTTAAAAACTAAATACATAAAACCTACTAATATACCTATATTCCTGTAAAGGTGGAGAAGGTGTGGAACACCCTCACTGAGGACTCCTGAATGTGTATTTTATGTGATCTGTTTTCTATGTTTTTTCTTCATGAAGGCTGCAGCTTTCCTGTGGACAGGGGTGGACAGGGTTAACTGTAGGGCCAGCCCATGGTTCCTCACAGTTTTGTTATGGTAGTTTGAGTTCAGCAGGAGAAAAAGGAGGTCTACTCTCAGTATTGTAGCTGTGTGTGCGTGCATGCGTGCGTACGTGCGTGTGTGTGTGTAAAGAAGTGCAGGCTCAAGAGAAGGCAGTAAGATTCTGCAGTATCCAACAACAGAGACGCAAGTTTTCTCCTCTCTGCAGGCAAATTAGGGCACCTACAGCAAAAGACTTTTAGGCACAATGTTAATGTTAGCCAGATCTGGAGATCCACGTGAAAGAGGACAGGGCCAGCCAGGCTGGGGCACAACAGTAAGGTGATAGCTGGTAGAGCTCCCTTACATTGTTAACAGGAAGTGCAGCTAGATTCTAGGGGTCACAGCGAAACACATTGACCCGTGTGGCCCTGTACTGGAAAGAAGGAGGTCTTCAACTTAACCTTTTGTTCCACAGTAACGTTCCTCACAAATTCTGTGTTACCGTTTGCAACTGAAATATTTGTGCCTCTGTCATATAATACAGAAGATAAAAATAAGTGTTTTACCTACTACCTTGTGTATAGAGCTTTAAGAACAAGTAAACAAGAATTTAGTTTATTAACAATGTCTGGTTTATACTTCACAACAAAAAGGGGTCCCAATCTGTTCCAAAAGATGGCCGTATGCATTCTGAAATGACAGCAAAATCAGCGTACACATATGCACACACCCAGAGACGTTTTGGGGCATAGAAATAACCATCAGTCAGTCTCGTCCCTTACATTAATACAATTCCTCCTATGTCCAAATCTCAGCCTAACGCCACGTTCACACATTCAGTATTTGTTCAGTATTTTACATCAGTATTTGTAAGCCAAAGCCAGGAGTGGAACAATCAGAGGAAAAGAAAAACAGAAACACGTCACCACTTCTGTAGTTTTCATCCATTCTTGATTTTGGCTTACAAATACTGAGGTAAAATGGTGACCAAATACTGAATGTGTAATCGTAGCCTAAGATTACAGACAGACGTCTGATACTATAGTCAAACTCTGATCAGTTTGATCCGAGTGTCTGCATGATCTAATCCCATTCTGTCAGTGAAAATAAATCATGCATCAGCATTGCCCCTTTAAATAATATTGGTCTGAATGCTATCTGATAAATAATCGGATAGCACTCATCCAATTTATACACTCATGTGAGTGAGCTCTTAACCCCTTCATGACCGTGGGATTTTTCGTTTTTCCGTGTTTGTTTTTCACTCCCCTCCTTCCCAGAGCCATAACTTTTTTATTTTTCCGTCAATTTGGCCATGTGAGGGCTTATTTTTTGCGGGACAAGTTGTACTTTTGAACGACATCATTGGTTTTACCATGTCGTGTACTAGAAAACGGGAAAAAAATTCCAAGTGCGGTGAAATTGCAAAAAAAGTGCAATCCCACACTTGTTTTTTGCTTGGCTTTTTTGCTAGGTTCACTAAAGGCTAAAACTGACCTGCTATTATGATTCTGCAGGTCATTACGAGCTCATAGACACCTAACATGACTAGGTTATTTTTTACCTAAGTGGTGAAAAAAAATTCCAAACTTTGCTAAAAAAAAAAAAAAAATTGCGCCATTTTCCGATACTTGTAGCGTCTCCATTTTTCATGATCTGGGGTCGGTTGAGGGCTTATTTTTTGCGTGCTGAGCTGGTGTTTTTAATGATTCCAATTTGGTGCAGATACGTTCTTTTGATCGCCCGTTATTGCATTTTAATGCAATGTCGCGGCGACCAAAAAAACGTAATTCTGGCGTTTCGATTTTTTTTCTCATTACGCCGTTTAGCGATCAGGTTAATGCTTTTTTTTATTGATAGATCGGGCGATTCTGAACGTGGAGATACCAAATATGTGTAGATTTGATTTTTTCTTTATTGATTTATTTTGATTGGGGCGAAAGGGGGGTGATTTAAACTTTTATATTTTTTTTTATTTCTTTCACATTTTTTTAAACTTTTTTTTTTACTTTTGCCATGCTTCAATAGCCTCCATGAGAGGCTAGAAGCTGGCACAACTCGATCGCCTCTGCTACATAGCAGCGAACAGCAGATCGCTGCTATGTAGCAAAAAATCAGGTGTGCTGTGAGCGCCGACCACAGGGTGGCGCTCACAGCTGCCGGCGATCAGTAACCATAGTGGTCTCAAGGACCTCTATGGTTACTGTCTTGACACATCGCCGACCCCCGATCATGTGACGGGGGTCGGCGATGACGTCATTTCCGGCCGCCCGGCCGGATGCGGTAGTTGAATGCCGCTGTCTGCGTTTGACAGCGGCATTTAACTAGTTAATAGCGGCGGGTGAATCGCGATTTCTCCCGCCGCTATTGCGGGCACATGTCAGCTGTTCAAAACAGCTGACATGTCCCGGCTTTGATGCGGGCTCACCGCGGAGGCCTGTATCAAAGCAGGGGAGCTGACATCGGACGTACTATACCGTCCGATGTCAGTAAGGGGTTAAGGTCCATTCACACTGCAATATTATTGTGCATGAGAAATTCTAGGAATGCTCCTTTCACGATAATTGTGCAATCTAAACAAAAACTCGACAAAGGAGCCAAATGCTTGTTTATTAGATGAGACGATCTTTTAGTTTGCACAAAAGATCAGTGCACATATGAAGTGGCTACTCTTACTAAGCACCTGTACACACCTGTTTTCTGTTTAGAAGTGACCGTCAGTCTTCTGCTATTTGTGTAAATATGAACTTGCGTCAGAGTAAACAGGCTGTTAAATGACTGTTGAGCTGTAAATATATTTCTGGAAGGAAGCCAATTAAAGCCGTACCTGATACATGATACAGCATGATACAGCCTGCCGTATCACACGTTGTAATTTTGTGGTGGTGAAATTAAGTTGTCTGCAGACCTCACGCACAATAAAAAAAAACACCGGATTACGTACCGGTAATGCTCTTTTATAGAGCCACGACAGCACCCACTGAGAGAGGGGATCCGCCCCTAGGAACAGGAAACCCTACGGAGAGATAAAAGGGGCGGTCCCCCTCGCTCCCACAGTTTGGGTTACAGAGATTGCGAGGAACCGCCCACCAGTATTAGTAGGCAATTCTATATTATCATTTAATCTTATACTACTAATATTTACAAGAACCAATCACCCTTATTTGTGCTCATATGCAAACTAATATATATAAGGGAGGGAAGTGAAGGGGTGCTGTCGTGGCTCTATAAAAGAGCATTACCGGTACGTAATCCGGTGTTTTCTCTTCGCCACGACAGCACCCACTGAGAGACTTTCAGAGATAGTTATTTGGGGGGGATTATCGTGTTAAGAACCGATCTACCGAAACACAGGTCAGTGGAGGCAGATAAATCTAATCTGTAGTGACTATAGAAGGTAGTAGGAGACGACCAGGTTGCGGCCTTACATATGAGTTCTATTGGAACTTCTGCTCGCTCTGCCCAGGATGATGCTATCGCTCGGGTGGAATGTGCCTTTATAGTCTCAGGTGGATCTTCCCCTTTAGACGAATAGGCCAGGTATATCGCCTCCCGAATCCATCGGGATAATGTGCCTTTCGTAACACCAGCTCCTTTCCTCTGACCCTGGAAGGAAACAAAGAGAGCCCTGCTCTTCCTCCAGGCGCTAGTTCTGTCTAGATAGGTTATTACAGCCCTCCTCACATCTAAAGTATGGTATTTTTCTTCTTCCTGATTTGTAGGATTATTATAGAAGGTAGGAAGAAGAATTTCCTGAGACCTATGGAATTTGGTACTCATTTTAGGTAAGTAGGAAGGGTCTGTCTTTAGGACAATCCTATCTGGCAATATTGACATAAATGGAGGATCTACTGATAGCGCCTGTATGTCACTTACCCTTCTTGCCGATACTAAGGCAACAAGAAGAGCTGTTTTGAGGGAGACATGTTTAATGTGAGCAGAATGTAGAGGCTCGAACGGGTGATTTGTTAAGGCTTCAAGGACCAGATTAACATCCCAAGGGGGTGAGTTGGGAATATGGACTGGTTCTGCTCTCTGGCAGGCTGAGATGAATCTGGATATCCATCTATCTCCTGCAACATTGTGACTATACAAAGCCCCTAGCGCTGAAACTTGCACTTTCAAGGTGTTAACTGAAAGGCCTAAATCACGTCCTTTTTGGAGAAATTCAAGAATAATAGGGACTGGAATTTCATTTGACAGGGCTGAGGGATAGAGGCTTAAAAATTTTTTCCATACTTTTACATAGATTGATGTAGTGGATCTTTTTCTACTCAGCAATAGGGTATCAATTACTTTATCAGAGAAGCCCCTTAGTTTTAACAGCTGCCTCTCAAATCCCAGGCTGTCAACCGTAGACCCTTCACATGAGGGTGGTTGAAGGGTCCCTGGAAAAGCAGATCTTGATTCTCTGGGAGAATCCATGGATCCGAGATGGACATGGCTCTGAGCAGGGAAAACCATGGTCTCTTTGGCCAGAATGGAGCGATCAATATCACATTCGCTCTGTCCTCTCTTATCTTCCTGATGACTGTTGGAAGAAGAATCATTGGGGGAAAGGCATATGCTTTCTGAAATGTCCATGGAATCTGGAGGGCGTCGAGAACATCGGGGTTGTCTGTTCGAAACATTGAGGCGAATGTTTTTACTTGCCTGTTGTCTCTTGTGGCAAAGAGATCTATGTCGGGTATACCCCATTTTATAGTTATCATACTGAATATCTGACGATTTAACACCCACTCCCCCTGATGGAGGGTATGACGACTGAGAAAGTCTGCTTTTGCGTTGTCTATCCCCCGGATATGTAGTGCTGATAAGGACAGAAGATGATTTTCGGCTATAGTCAAGATGTTTTCGGCTATAGACATGAGAGTGCCTGATCTCGTTCCGCCTTGATGGTTGACGTAAGCCACCGATGTCATGTTGTCTGAGAGCACCCTGGTATGTGTTCCGTGCAGCTGTGGGAGGAATTCACATAGGGCATGATAGATGGCTTTTAGTTCTTTTTTATTGGAGGAGTCGTCTAATTCCGTAACCGACCACAGCCCCTGGACAACCTGGTTCCCCAAGTGTGCCCCCCAACCATGAGGGCTGGCATCCGTAAAAATTATGTTTGAGGGTTTGACCTCCCAGGGAACCCCACTAACTAGATGATCTGGCTGTAGCCACCAGGTTAGGGATTGGACTACATCATTAGAAAGGGAAATCTTACCGTCTAATCGCCCTTGTAATTTTATCTCCTCATGTAAAATTGTATACTGTAAGCACCTCGAGTGGAACTGGGCCCACGGAACCGCTGGGATACATGACGTGAAGGAGCCAAGCAAGGACATGCCTTCCCGGAGGGAAATTATAGGTTTATCTAGTATGGACTGAACTTTATCCCTAATTGTTATCTGTTTAGATTCTGGGAGGAAACACTTTTGACTTACAGAATCTAATATAATTCCCAAAAATACCTGCCGGGTTGTCGGGATCAGTCTAGATTTTTCCCAATTTATTATCCATCCTAAGTTCTGTAAGGATGAGATCATATGACATAGTCTTTGCTGACATTGCGAGGTGGATTTTCCCACTACTAGCAGGTCGTCTAAGTACGGGATTATGAGTGTGTCTTTTAATCTTAGATAAGACATAACCTCTGACATTAGTTTAGTAAATACCCTTGGAGCAATTGATAGTCCAAAGGGCATTGCTGTGTACTGAAAGTGCCGTATACATCCATTTAATATAACCGCTACGCGGAGAAATTGTTGATGCTCTTTAAAGATTGGTAGATGGTAATACGCATCTTTTAAGTCCAGAACCGCCATAAAGCAATAGGGAAACAGGAGTTTTACGGTGGATCGAATGGATTCCATTTTAAAAGTTTGATTTTCTAGGAAGGTGTTCAGTTTTTTAAGATTTATGATGGTTCTGAATGATCCATCAGGTTTTGTGATTAGAAACAGCGGGGAATAGAACCCTTTCCCTTCCTGAAGAAATGGAACCTCCACCAAAACTCCTTTGGATAGCAGATTCATTACTTCTTGCTGTAATGCCTCCTGTTGAGACTGTGACTTTAAGGAAGTCAATAGAAATGAGTCCGAAGGGACTCGGGCAAATTTTAATTTTAAGCCAGAGGTGACGAGATTATTTGCCCAATTGTTCGAAGTTATTTTCCTCCATTGGTCTGAAAAAGAGGATAATCTACCTCCCACAGGTAGATCTGCTCTAACGGGGCTTGTCTTCAGATTTAAAAGGGCGCTTCCCAAAGAATGCACCTCTTTGTTTTGCGTCTCTAGGGGTCCAGCGATCTTGGTTTTTAAAATCTTTTCTTTTATTAAATATGGGCTTCCGGAACGCTTTCCCTGACATGGGAGGCCACATAACTTAGACTTTGTCTGTGGATCGCCTTTCCAGCCCTTAAGCCATAGGGCTCTGCGTGCCGCGTTTGTGAGACCTGCTGATTTGGCTGCCAAACGTATAGAATCGGCCGATGAATCCGCCAAAAAAGCTGTAGCCCCTCTAATTAAGGGTATAGAAGACAGCAGTTTGTCTCTGGAAAGACCACTTTTAAGGCCTTCCTCTAAGTCACTCAGCCAGACCAACATGGACCTAGCGGTGCATGTAGCAGAGATAGATGGTCTGAAGGCTCCCGTACACGACTCCCAGGCTCTTTTTAGTAGTGAGTCGGCTTTACGGTCTAACGGGTCCTGTAATGAGCCTGAATCCTCCACAGGTAGCAAAGATTTTTTAGATGTAGATGCTACCGCAGCGTCCACTTTTGGCGCTTTTGACCATGTCGAGAACTCTTCATCATTGAAGGGATACCGTCTCTTTGAGGATGGAGGTAACCCCCTTTGGCCCTGGCTTTCCCATTCTTTTTTAACTAAAGATTTTATTGCTGCTATCACCGGAAAAGAAGGCCTTTTCTTTTCCGATAAGCCAGCGAACATAATGTCCTGCTGTGTTCTGGGAATTTTAGAATCTTCGATACCCATCGTATTACACACGGACCTGACAAGGTTGTCAATACTATCCGTGGGAAAGCATGTATCCTGTTCCTCGTCCGAGGAAACATATTCGCAGGAGATGTCAGAGTCCGCTTTCTCCCTATCCGAAGATGGGTCAGATATAGGGGATTCATATCCTTTTTTACTTCTAGTATGTGGCTCTTTATCAGAACCTCGCAAGGCTTGTAACTCTTGCCTTATCATGAGCCTGATGTCCTCAGATTTAACTGAGGCTTCCTCCCGCAAGGTAGAAGCAATACATGATTTGCACAATCTCTTTTTATAACTATCCGGGAGAGGCTGGAGACATAATGCACACTGTTTGTGCTTCGTTTTCTCTGTTTTCTTTCCCTAAGTGTATAAAGGGAAAGGGAACACCAGTCAGCTTATGAGGGTAGAAGCACACTTACCCCAGTGAAGCTTTTACGGTACCGATTGACGAGGAGATTTAGGTGGAGAACCGGATTTCTTCCTGGAGGATCCGCTCTGTTTGGAGCGACTGCTGCTGCCCCGTGTACGTGGGGTAGCCGCGGTGTCTTCTATGGAGAGCATCGCAGGGGTCTGAGACGAATCCATTGTGGACACCGGGCGCTTGTGCCGGCGTCCTTTTACATGGGGGCCGCCATCTTCTTCCGGTTGAACCCGGAAGTGCTAACCACTTCCGGGTCGCGGCCATACTGTGTGCACTCGCGCTGTCACCGGCATCAGCGCGGGTGCCGTCCACCTCCTCCTCCGCCCGGAGTTTCAATTCAGGACTCCCGGGTAAATTGTGGAGCTCCACGCCGCCTGAGCGCTCGCCAAAGCGCAGCGCTTACCTCTCCTCGGCGCTAGGTCCCGCAGACTGCCGGATGGATTCCCATGAGCCAGGAACCCCTGCAGTTGTGGCCTCATGGCGTCTGCCAGCAGAGGGGGGAACTGAGAAGAGGACCCCCGACGCTGCATCCAGCCCTGGAGCCCTTGCCGTCCTCACAGGTAAACTGCGCAAGCGGCATCCAGGCTAGGCATCCTCTTCTCCGTGGATTCCCGTAGGAACAGGAAACCAAAACTGTGGGAGCGAGGGGGACCGCCCCTTTTATCTCTCCGTAGGGTTTCCTGTTCCTAGGGGCGGATCCCCTCTCTCAGTGGGTGCTGTCGTGGCGAAGAGAAAAAAATACATTTTCTGTTGCTAAACATCATACAGCCTGCCATATCTCCCGTTGTAATATTTTATGGTGGAAATTAAACTGCCTGAAGACTTCACGCACATCAAAAAAAATTCTATTGCTAAACGTGATACAGTCCACCATTTCCCATGTTGTAATTTTGTGGCAGTTAAATTGTTGTGTGTGAAGAGCTGTTGCACATTTTAAAAAAAATTGGTTTTACGAACATGATACAGGAGGCTACATCCAATTTTGAAATTGTTTGGAGCATATCTTCTAGGTTATACAGTTGTCACCCACACATTCTTCAGTTACTAACATTGTATAGTAGAGGAGATCTCATTTTGAAATTGTTTGTAGAATCTACTGTATATATAGTACATTCACAGACCCAAAAAATGTCTTTAGTTACTAATGTCATATAGTAGGGGAGATCTCACTTTGAAATTGTTTGTAGCATCTAGTCTATATTATACAGTACTCATCCAAAAAAAAACCATTTCTTCTGTTATTAATGTCATATAGTAGGGGACATCGCACTTTGAAATTGCTTATAGCATCTAGACTATGTTATACAAGCCTGATCAACAGGCCCAAAGAATATTTCTTCTGTTACTAATGTCATACAGTAGGGGACATCTCACTTTGAAATTGTTTGTAGCATCTAATCTATGTTAAAAAGGCATCATCCATAAGCCCCCCAAAAAGTCTTTGGTTACTAACATCATAAAGTAGGGGAGATCTCACTTTGAAACTGTGTGTAACATCTAGTCTATTTTGTGCAGTACCCATCCAACAACAAAAAATTTTCTTTCTGTTACTAATGTTCTACAGTAGGGGAGTCTCACTTTGAAATTGTTTGTAGTATATAGTCTTTGTTATACAGGCCTCAACCACAGCCCAAACAAATCTTTCTTCTGTGACTAACGCGATTCAGCACGCCATATTTCACCTTGGCATTTACTGCTGCTGAAATTCAGCTGTTTGCATAGCTGATGCAGAGTTTAAAATCTATTTTTTTTGTTGCTAATACTGTGCCCCTACCACCCTATCTGAGCAACATGACTGGGAAAAAGTGAGGTCGTGGTGGAAGGGGGATTAGGCTTGGTGTTGACGGTGTACGTGGGGTAGGTGGTAATGTTTATGAATGCACTAGTGAACCAACAATGTCACATCCTATACAAAGACAACTGACAACTTCTATTAATGGACGGGCTACTCCACTACCTTTCTTTGGCAGACGCACAGCGGTACGCTTGGATGAGGCCCAGAAAGAGCATGTGCTCAAGTGGATGGCAAGCGCATCTTCAAGTGGCCTCTTCTCCTCTTCCTCCATCTCAACATCACAACCAGTACAGTCCACAGAGATGGCACCCAAATTACCCTCGCTTCCCCCCACATCACAAGTACCCAACCATTCACCTGACTGTAGGGAACCACAGATGGGTGAGTCTGAAGAGCTGTTCATGCATTCTATGCCATGGGCATCAGAAGTGTACTCAAAAGCTTCACAGTCAAGAGGAGGAAAGCTGCACCAATGCCCACATTTTTTTTTAACTTGGATCCAAGGCAGGATGAAGTAAGGTGCGAGCAGTATCCTGACCCTCGTCACCAGATGTTAACCCCCGGGAGGGAGGTGATTCTGATGAGACTCAGATATCTGAGGCTCATGCAGACTGTACTGTGCTGTCAGGGCAGGAAGAGGACGAGGGTGACTCTAAGTGTGAGGAATGTGTTAATACTGAGGATGATGATGAGGTGGTAGATCCCAGTTGGCGTGAACACAGAGGCACACAGCTGAGTAGGTCATCTGATGAGGAGGTCACGCTGTTTTGTACATCGCAGTCATGCAGTGGTGCAGCCAGGACCAGCAATGCATCCTCAGCCACAACTGCAACCAGCAGCATTTGCGGGTCTGCAGCTCGCAGGGGTGGCAAGGGTTGCCTAGCCTGGACCTTTTTTGACACCACGAAGGATGAGCCAACTCACATATTCTGCCAACTTTGTAAAAATTAACTAGTAGAAGTCAGAGTAGAAGGAAAATGTGTGCAATCAACATGCGTTACTCTGGGAATCCCACTGCGCTAAAATGAGGACCTCAACAACCATCAGCCGCCCCCATCTCTCGCATCTGCTGCTTCCTCCTCCTCTGTTTCAATGCCAAGTATTGTCACGCAGGTCTCTGATGGCAGAACCTCGGGTTTTTTTACCCACTCCAGTCACGCAGACTGAGAGCCCACCATCAGCTGTAAAGGAAGTGGAAATGCCTGCTATTTTTGACCGATCTCAGAAACGAGCACATCACAACTTTTTCAAACCACTGTAACATCTCTGCCTGCTTCTCACTCACTGTCCAGTAGTTTGCCTGGTTCACCATATTCCACCGTTTCTCAGCACTGCAGCCAGCCCAGGGTCCTGCATTTGTGATCACGTAAATTATTGTTTCCTCTTACATATGACAAAGCTAAGAGGTTGAACTCCACCATCTCCAATCAGTTGGCCATGGAAATGCTGCCTTTCTGCCTGGTAGATACAAAAGGTTTCCGAAAACTGATGGCTGACACAGTCCCCCAGTACCAGTTGCCCAGACATCATTACTTTTCTAAAAAAAGTTGTGCCTGCACTACACCAGCATATTATAGACAACATCACCCATTCTGTTCTGGCCGAATTTAAGCAATGACTGTCTCCGCTGAACCTGAATCCAGGGAAGGCCATGTCTAATAATGGTGCAAGCCTGGTAGCGGCCCTATGCCGAGGCAAGCTCACACATGTGCCTTGCATGGCTCACGTCTTCAACCTGGTGGTACAGCGTTTTCTCCACCACTATCCAGGCCTGGGTAAGTTGTTGCAAAAAGCACGGAAGCTGTGTGCTCACTTCTGCCATTCGCACCCTTCAGGTCATCAACTTGCATCGATACAGAGGTCTTTGTCCATGCCAGTTAACAGGTTGACATGTGATGCGCCGGCACGGTGGAATTCTACCCTGCACATGTTGCAGCCACTGTGGAAACAGAAATGAGCCCTCATGCAGTATGTCATGTTGTATAGCCTGGGCCAACATAGTACGGACGTGGTGCATATCACGTTTATGGAGTGGGCACAGATTAAGGACCTCTGCACCCTTCTGTACAGTTTAGAAATGGCTACTAAGATGGTTAGTGCTGACGATGACCATCATCAGCAACACTATTCTGGTCATCTACACTCACCGGCCACTTTATTAGGTACACCATGCTAGTAACGGGTTGGACCCCCTTTTGCCTTCAGAACTGCCTCAATTCTTCGTGGCATAGATTCAACAAGGTGCTGGAAGCATTCCTCAGAGATTTTGGTCCATATTGACATGATGGCATCACACAGTTGCCGCAGATTTGTCGGCTGCACATCCCAAAGATGCTCCATACAAGGCAGGATGGATCCATGCTTTCATGTTGTTTATGCCAAATTCTGACCCTACCATCCGAATGTCGCAGCAGAAATCGAGACTCATCAGACCAAGCAACGTTTTTCCAATCTTCTACTGTCCAATTTCGATGAGCTTGTACAAATTTTAGCCTCAGTTTCCTGTTCTTAGCTGAAAGGAGTGGTACCCGATGTGGTCTTCTGCTGCTGTAGCCCATCTGCCTCAAAGTTCGACGCACTGTGCGTTCAGAGATGCTCTTAGGCCTACCTTGGTTGTAACGGGTGGCGATTTGAGTCACTGTTGCCTTTCTATCAGCTCGAACCAGTCTGCCCATTCTCCTCTGACCTCTGGCATCAACAAGGCATTTCCGCCCACAGAACTGCCGCTCACTGGATTTTTTTTCTTTTTCGGACCATTCTCTGTAAACCCTAGAGATGGTTGTGCGTGAAAATCCCAGTAGATCAGCAGTTTCTGAAATACTCAGACCAGACCTTCTGGCACCAACAACCATGCCACGTTCAAAGGCACTCAAATCACCTTTCTTCCCCATACTGATGCTCGGTTTGAACTGCAGGAGATTGTCTTGGCCATGTCTACATGCCTAAATGCACTGAGTTGCCGCCATGTGATTGGCTGATTAGAAATTAAGTGTTAACAAGAAGTTGGACAGGTGTACCTAATAAAGTGGCCAGTGAGTGTATATGCTGGAGCAGACTTTGAATAGCCTGTGGGAGGAGGTGGTGACCCAGAGGAAAAGGAAGAAGCATAGGAGGATGCAGATAACATTGTCTCAAAGTTCCAGACTGTCATCACACAGGCGGGTGCCAAGGAGGGTGGATTACTGCGATCGAGCGGGGCTGGTGATAGCAGACAAGGTGCAAGATCCAAGGAACAAATTGAGGAGGAAGACGTTATGGGCGAGCAACTGTTAAGAGATGAAGAGGATAATCATCCTCTTTCTGTTGTTCATGGTTGGCGGGAGGGGACGGATGAAACAAGCATCAGTGTTACGCAGCCACCAACACAGCATGGGCTTGGACCTCATGGAAGAGCCCGACATATGTGTGCCTTCTTGCTGCACTATCTACAACATGATCCCCATATAGTTAGCATTCAAAATAGTGCTGATGACTGGGTTGCCACTCTGTAAGATCCACGTTATAAGACCAAATTTTTCTAGAAACTTCCCGCCCTACAAAGGGACATGCAAATGCTGGAGCATCGAAACATGCTTTCACACAGCCTTAAGAGAGGTTTTCCCCAAGACAGCAGGGAGGCACACAGTGTGTGTCACAGCTCTAGACTTCCAACATCCGGCACGTTAATTTGTCAAAGCCAAAACATTAGCAGCAGTAGTGTAAGTGGAAAAAGCAATTTCTGTGAGTCCTTTGACATTTTTTTAGACCAGCTCATCCACCAGCACAACAGTCCAAGTCTGACACATGGTCAACGAATGGAAAGGATGGTGCAGCAGCATCTAGAACTGAATATCAATACCATCATGGAGGGTTTGGACCCTTTCACATTTTGGTCTTTAAAAATGGATGAGTGGCCTGAGCTTGTCTCTCACAACTTGGAGGTTTTATCAAGCCCGGCAGTCAGTGTTCTCTCAAAACGTGTTTTCAGCGCTGCTGATGATGTCCTGATGGATAATTACAGCTGGCTGTCCCCTGAAAGTGTAGATCGCCTAACTTTCATCAAGATGAACAAGTCATGGATCTCCAAGGACTTTTGCACCGCCATCGCAGACTGTACAGGCTAGGCGATGTTGCATTTTTTAGTGTGCTGCATTAATCTTGCATAATTGCTCTCTGTGATATCTTAAGTGTGGCTTCTGTGCCTGCTGTTGCTGCTGCTGCAGATGATGACACAAATTTGTGGAAATGTGAACAGTCATAGTTGGTCTCCGCTGGGTTGGCTGTAGTAGAAGACGTGTCGGTCCCTATAATACTATTTCTACTCTTGGTTGGCTGTAGTGAAACAGATATCATTCTCCATTATACT